>NC_056599.1:6684292-6786981 GCF_018340385.1 Cyprinus carpio
ACATAAAGGACCTGTGAATGTACCACAAATATTCATTAAATATGTATGAAGATAAAACACCACCTCCTTGTTCCTCATGTTTTATTCTCCAGGTTTCTGGTTCCTCTTGTTTTATTCTCCAGGTTTCGGTTCACTCGTGTTCTCTTCACTCTCCTCTTTAACAAACATCATCTTCACAGCAGCAGATCTCAGTTCAGATGATACTCCTCCAGATATTTATTGACCTGATTCAAAACTGTATTTCGCTTTAACAGAAACAACATTCTAACAGTTTGTATTAAGACATCATCACGCAGCACCAGAAGAGAGCGCGGTGAAACTGATCTTCCTCTGAGGTGTAATGGTGTTGTCAAACAAACGTGTGTGTTTGCGCCACCCGCTTCCCTGGACTGGAGAGTGAAGCGGCGATACTCGGTGCGGGCGAAAGTATAAGGGGAACTGACTTGTTTTTCACTTTGCAATAGCCGATCTACACAAATAAATGATAAATAGCACTAAACTCCGCGATGCTATTTGATCAACACCAGTAGTCCTCATGAGTGGTAATTGGTAGAGTAAATGAGAGAAGTCAAAATATTTCAGTGAAAATCTACAAAGAAGGTTCCCCCAATGGTTTTAGAGGCCATCCCACCAAAATAGTTTCTTATTTGCGTCCAAAACTCTTCTTTTTTTAAACTTCTTTTTTTTTTTTTTTTTTTTTTTTTTTTTTAATTTGTGGAACCTATTATGCAAACTTCACTTTTACATTGGTGGTTTGGACATAAATTGTGTTTTGACGGTGTAAACACACCACACCCTGCAATGATGAAAATCCACACGCCACTCCTCATTTTTTTATGTCCACCTATCAATCTAAAACCAATTACTCTAACCTTGGCCTGCTGTTTTGATTCTCTAAGCAATATGAACAATCAATTGCTTATAGGCCATAAGGTGAACCTGCAAAATATTGGTATAACATTAATTTTCGTTCCACACCCCTAAGCACTACTATATTTAATTCATTTTGTGCATCTTATCTTACCCTTTTGGACTTTAGGTTAAAAGTGCTAGTTTCTCCACAAAATATCCTTCAGTTTTGTCACAATCCCTAATGTTATATTAATTATCGAATTGAACAAAATTGGTGTTTTTTTTTGCCTTGCACTTTATTTATATTCATGTTTAGCAAGGCAAAATAAAATACTGACATGGTATACATGTACCTAAATATTTGGAGACCAATTATGTGCATTAAGTGTACCAAGTTAAATGCAGACCATGAAATATGAAAATTTAATTAAAAAATAAATAATAGAATAAAAACACTTGCAACTTCACAGATTGTCAACCAAGCATAAGTATTGATCCACCATAAAAGTAGAAAAAAACTGTGATGTTTTATACATTAACCTTTTCAGTAGGCACTGTGTAATCCCATAGAAAGAATTTTAATAAGGAAGTACAATTTTGACCCAAGTAGAATGAAATGACTCAAAAGTCGATCACCGCCCACTTTATTTTTCACATAATGACCTAATCAATTGACACTCGACAAGAGATGAATTCCAGCTCAAAATCTGCCTACATATTGACACAGCTCATTATATTACTCAATCAAGTATCATCCCTATCATATTGGCACTAACATTAAGGAGACCAGACATGCCACTTCCTCGGGGACGTGCCACTTTTATGTACAACCAGAGGAGTGGTCGGCCAGGGGTGGCACCGGCCCCCCCTGAAATTTTGGTTGGCCCACTACCAGGTGCACCTGATTATAGTCAGCCTTCTTTAGTTATTTATTTTAATTAATAGCCTAGCTTATTTTAGTTTAGGTTGCTTAACTTTATAAATATGCATTTAGGTCAATTGTTTATTAAGTGCCTTTGTATTTTGTTGTTTGTTGTATCTAGTTTTGCAATAAAAGCGTATTAACTCGTGTCAATCACGGGCTATTCTTCGAGAGTGAATCCCCCACCTAAATATGCCGATGTCATTCCACTGACACTGTGTCAACGTGTGTGTGGCGAAAAACAAGTTCTACATTTTAAATGGATCATAGACCTAGAAGCTTGCAAAGAGTGCTCTTTACCACTAAAAAAAAGCTGTCACTCTCTTTTTTTAGTGAAGTGGTATACACGACTATATTGTTAACCATACATCCTTGGCTTGCAAACCGATAACCCTTCTAATTACTTTCTGAGTTTGTGGTCTGGCTTGTGAAAGTTCATTAACATTTACTGATTTGTTAAGTTTATTGTCGGGGAGGGGCGATTGACATGGAGAGAGCGAAATTAGTCATCAACACATTTTAAGTTAATGCAGCTGCCTGGACACCTTACATGGAAATTCGTTGTCGATAAACACAAAGACGGGAAGAAGTTGAGTTTTATTGTTTTATTTTTTATGTAATGATATATTAATAATTAGGGTTGGGTATCGAAAACCGGTTCCAAATTTCTAAGAACCGGGTATTCGATAAGACGCGCATATTTGCATGTTTCAATTTCTGGCTTATCGTATTCTTGCGTTCGCATTTCAATTTGATATTAAAAACGATTAAGTGCGAGGAACAGAGGAGAATTTGCGCCCTGTTTTGTGTTGCAGCGCACATGAAGCACAAGCGCGTGCACAGACGAGCAGAGGTCGCGCTTGCGGGTTCGCGGTTTGGTTGTCCGTGTCTCGTACCGTTCCGTGTATTTCCACTGTAGAAAAGGTTGTTCCGAGCCGAAACTGACTTCTTTCATATTTGTCGACCCAATATACAGAAAAACTAACACAGTATTATCATCATAAAACCAGCCGTGTCTTTGTCTTTACGTGAACGTAAAACAGATGAGAAAGCCAAAACATCATGTACCGACAGTATTTTTGCTTCAAGGGGGAGACAACAGCCTAATAAACGCGCTGCCTGTCATTAATGTTAATCACAAAGAACTCAAAGAAAATCATTCATCGGTGATTCTTGACTGAATATATTTAATAACTTTAAATTGCTTAATCTTTATTTTTATTTATAAAAAGAAAAAAACTATGCAGTGTTTTTAAACTTTTAATTACCAGTTTCTGTTCACCTGAAATTTTGTTGAGTTGTTATTTCTTTATGGGTATTGCTAATGGATTTGTTTTTGTTCCTATCTGTATTAACTGAAACACTTTAAGTATTTGCAAATTTATTAAGTCTAGTTGTTTTTGCTATCGTATTTTTTTTAAAGCACAGGCAAAATTCCTCTTTGCAAGTGGTTTTGTAGGCTTGCTGATTTATTGCTCAATGTTATGCTGCAACAGAATGCTATGTAAAAAAGACAGAATACATGTTTGACATCTAAATTTTTGACCTTATTGGTATATTTTATATATATCTATATATATATAGATATATATATATATATCTACGTCTCTATAATATCTATATATATAGATGATTTTTCATCTTATTGGAATCTAAACTAGGAATCGAGAAGAATCTGGAATCGAATAAAATTCAAACCGATTACCAACCCCTATTAATAATGTTGCGCTTTATTGCTTTTAAGCTAATTAAACTGTGCTTCAAAATGTTAATACGACACGCACGAGTTTTTCCCTCGTTAATTTCATGTTTTCCAGAGCCTCAAACTCTAAAATAGTTATATCACCTTCGGTTCACTGTGCTATTATTTAAGTGGTCTTCGTGCCTGAAGTCTGCAGTTATTATTATTATTATTGCATTGACTGGACCGTAGCTCCGGAATATAAGACCGCGGGTAATTGAAGCCATGCATCTGTGCTCAAGGGCACTAGCAGCCATGGGTATTGAGGGTGGAAGAGAGCCTGGTCATTCACGCATCCCTTCCCACCTACAACTCCTGCCGGCCCGAGACTCGAACCTGCGACCTTCTGGTTACAAGTCCAAATCTCTAAACCATTAGGCCACAGCTGCCCCTATGTGTTTTTTTTTTTTTTTTTTTTAGTCTCATCTGCTTTCTGCTACTGATATGAGACGTGCTTTTTAACTCACAGCTGTTGATTCCTTCTCAAAGTTATTGTCACCTGAAAGATATAAAAAAGTTGTCACCATAACAGAGGTTTCAAGAAGCTGTGTTTTAAGGACATTCATCAATGATCATCATGTACCAATGTAACAAAATATTAAATAATTTTTTGTTTGTTTGGTTTTTTGTTTTCCTTTATCTGGAAATCTCCAAGTGTTTACTATAAAGAAAACCGTGGGTCAGCAAAGTTGAACCAGCAATGGGAGAAAGCATTCAGCCTTGGGGGAGGCTCCCAGTGCTCGTGTGGTGGTGCTGGAGAAAGCTGTTTTCCATCCAGGGACTGTCCTGAGGTCAATTTACACGGCGATGTTACTTCCAATATGACTTCTCAATGCTTTAAACGAAATTCAAGAGGGAATCACAATTCCTCAAAACTACGAATCGTAAGACATTAAAAGCACAAAAGGACCGCAGCAATTAAATTGATAGCATTAACACATTAATGCAAAGAGCGGGCGCTCGTATGACCATGACCGGAATAACCCGCACGCCTAACCCAGGCGAGATAGGACAGAGAGAGCGAAAGGCGAAATCACACTTCCTTAAATAACTTCAACCTAGTTCCCGTATATACCGCTCAACAGCGCCACCCCCAAGTACTAAATAGAAAATAAGCGTAAATCACTGACGACGGTCACACAAACCCTCTGCTCAGAGTCTTCCTCCACAGATCGTCTGTAGAGAAACACATGCGTAGAAGTCATTCAGCTGCTCTGGGAAGGGGCATAACTGTTACAGGCAGGTGGTGTTGGCTTGTAGATGGTGATTAGTTTGGATGCCTTGCCACATATGCCGAGTGTATGGCTTCTGGTTGGAGTGGTGTAGTGCTTGTCTGGAGTCTGTGACGTTATCAATGACACTTGCTGATGTAGCTGGTCACCGATTCCGTATATTCCTCCAAGTTAATGGAGTTGCTATTGTTGCCAGCCTCTCTGAATATTGAACCATGTCTGTTCAAAGCAGTCCTGGAGAGCAGAAATGGCTCCTGCCAGCCAGGTTATGATCTGCTTCAGAACTGGTTTTTTTTCTGTCGCGTCTGATGAGCAGTCTGTATGCTGGAATTAGCAGAACCAGAGATGTGGTCTGAGTAGCCGAGGTGAGGGCGGGTTCCCGCGCGGTTACACTCCGGGAATGTTTGTGTAAAAACAAGATCCAGCGTGTTTGTCCCTCTCATTGTAAGTCCACATACTGATGGATGTTATGGAGTACTGTTTTTGAGATTTACATGATTGAAATCCCCCCTTGACAATGAACAGTCCGTCAGGGTGTGTGTTTTGTAGTTCACTGATAAGCCCCATAAAAATTCACCAGAGTGCCCTCGTTAGCTTTAGCATTAGCATAGAGGAAGAATGTACACTCTGACTACAAACACTGAGGTGAATTCCCGTGGTAAATAAAAAGGTCTGCACATTAACAGCCACAAACCCCCCTAGTGATGAGCAGTATCTAGAGGGGAGACCATTACAGAGTTTGTGCACCATTTTGTGTTGATTTGTAAACACACAAGCCGCCGCCGCTGCGAGCCTTACACTCAGGACTTGTCTCTGTCGACACGTCAGCGAGCCCGTCTAGCTGAATGGCTGCGTCCGGAATTCTGTTACTGAGCCACATCTCTGTGAAAACAAAGATGCAACAGTCTCTGAACTCCCTCCGTGTAGGTAGTTTAAGTGGAATGTAGTCCAATTTATTGTCCAGGGAGCAGACATTGACAGAAGCAGGGACAGACAGGAGAGCCCCGCCGGCTAGCGTTTTTGTTTTTAGGCTAGCGCGGACTCCTGATGGTCACTTAACTTTGATAGAAAGATATGTTATGGATTACAATCAACAAAACTTCAGACAACTGTAAGTATGACAGTATTTACTCAACTATCAATACTTTGTTGACCAATTATCAAGTAGTGCTTAATTTAGTTCAGTCTGTGGTGTGAAAAGGTTGCATTAGTAATTCAGGAAAAAACAAGTTAAAAAAAAAAAAAACATGGTGAGGTCAAAGTGTCTGAATAATTTTTGGTCCGAATTTTTTTATCAATTTCACTAGTAGTCCACTGTATGAAGATTTTTTTGGGTATAATATGTCACAGTTCGCTTTATTTTGCTTATACTCACTTACATAAATGAACTACAGTGTCCTGCACCCACTAGTAAAACCATATAAACAATTATATTTGGTGTCTGAATAATTGCTGGTTTGACTGTGCATTAATTTTTGTTAAAACTACAAAGTAATTCACTCAAGAGCAGAGAGTGAAATTTTTTTTCTTTCATTTACATTTACATTACAGCCAGCTAGTAGCTAAATTAGGGCATGGTCACTTTAAGAGACAATTAATGCAGGTCCAATATAATACACATCCGATTTTTTTTCCTCAACTGTTCAACTGTACTTTCACTCAAGACATAACCGAGAGTTATTTCGAACATACTCTCAAAGTGAAAATGATAAGCTTTCGTGACGACACGCAGCAGTGGCCTATCAAACTGTGCCTGATCGATCATCGTTTTAGGCTGGTCTCAGCCAGAGGTTGAGATCGCCGGGGCCCCCCTTAGCCGTGGGCCCCTATAATCGTTACCACCTTTCACCCCACTAGCTATGGCCCTGTGTCAGTGCGTGATAGATTACTGTTCATTACCTCTATTACCAAACTACAACAAACCCCGAGATACAGCACTACGCGAACAGTGTGGATTTTATTTTTATTAATCTCACTCAAATTTTGCATTTTTTATTCAAAAGACTTGTTTAGATCATTTTAGTTCAGAAAAATTTAAACAAAAATTTAAACTAGCCTACAGATTTAAAATGACTGAGCGACGATTTAATTTATCCATGGTATACTAATCATAGTTTTATGTGGTAGCTATTTGTAGTAAAACTGTTGTTATACAAATGGCAGTCAAACTGCCAATAAACATAGTATACACTTTTACTGTAATAAAACCATGATTAATTTTTATGAGGGCTGGTGTACTGGAAATCCATGAACATGTCTAGTGTATGCAATCAGAAATATCCTGTTTCCGGAAATCTCTGTGCATCTCAAGTATATGGTATGTACGGGACTCAGCACACTTGCCTGGGAAATGTTCATACACGGGTTGTACACCTTAAGATTCACTGAAATTTCCCATGTCACATTTATCCCAGAAATTTCTCTTTTCACGCACTGAAATGTTTGTGGTCTCCCAGTGGCATTATTTATTAATTTACAAACATAACATGCCTTTATCATTTTTCCCCCCTTGTATTACATAGTGACATTACATAGTGATAGTAGTCACACAATATCAGTCTATATTAACATTAGCTGTGATTTGGATGTTAGTAGGTCATTACAGCTGATACAGCTTTAATGTCTTTATTGAACATCCCATTAAACATGTAAGTGAACTAACCCTTTTTGTTGTTCCCTGGACAGTTCACCAACTTTTTTTGTTTTTTTATTGTACTTTTCATGAGTTAAGGATGTTGTGTTGTGTTGTTTAAGATATTTTTTTTTTTCATTTAGGCTACCCTTCAGACATTTCATATTATATACATATTTAAAGACAAATATGTGTTTGTGTGTATTTTAATAGGAATATAATAAATCACATTACCAATTAATGTAGAAAAACCAATTTAATTCCAAAGTTGTTCAAATACTTTCGCTCCTCCTGCCACTGTATACAGCTTTTGGGGTTCTTTTCTGATTCTGAGCCTGACAAAATAAAACTAATTTAACATGAGAGTGACAGTGACTTGATAAACACACTTGAAATGTTTAGCCATTTTTAATTTGCTCTTAGTATGGTTTTGCATTAGTGATGTGTGCAATACAACATTAGTTTAAATGCTTGAATTGCGTTGAAAAGAATTGATATTTTCTTCCAAGCTTAGTTTGATTCATTTTCAGCCCATTTTTGTAGACAGGGGTGGGCCGTATCACCAGGGAAACAGTGCAACGTCACTTTGGACTTCTGTGCAGAGCGTTCTTACACAGGTCTCCTGGAGCTGGAGGAGGTTGAGTGCAGTGTGGAAGGACTGTGCTGATGCTGTTCTCTGTAGATCTGTTTGCCTGTGTGTATACTGCTCGCAGCTCGCTGGTTTTGATATACTGTAGACCAATCTCTCAAAGCACTTCATGATTACTGCTGTTAGTGCAACCGGTCTGAAATCATTCACAGTTATTGGTGGCTGCTTCTTTTAGAACAGGGATGTTTAAGCAGGGTGTGATGATGGCTGATTTCAGTGCAAGTATAAGAATATTTGTAAAGACCCAGGTGAAGTGCTTGAACAAGGACCTCTGTCTACAAAAGAAAGCCATGTCATTCAGCCAGACATTTGGAAGAGGTTTCTGTCATGTAGTACAACAGATGCAGAAGGGACACAGTGTTTATCTTTTCAAAAAGGGCTGTGGCAGAATAACCTTAAAAACACAAGACAGACACCTTCAGTAGTATTTGTTGTTTTTATGGTGTTCTTTTTCCCTCTGTGGCAGAAACTTCTCAAATACATTATGTAGACACATTATCATTGTAGCTTCTTGAGATGCAAAATAAATATACAGGTCCTTCTCAAAAAATTAGCATATTGTGAAAAAGTTCATTATTTTCCATAATGTAATGATAAAAATTAAACTTTCATATATTTTAGATTCAATGCACACCAACTGAAATATTTCAGGTCTTTTATTGTTTTAAATACTGATGATTTTGGCATACAGCTCATGAAAACCCAAAATTCCTATCTCAAAAAATTAGCATATCATGAAAAGGTTCTCTAAACGAGCTATTAACCTAATCATCTGAATCAACTAATTAACTCTAAACACCTGCAAAAGATTCCTGAGGCTTTTAAAAACTCCCAGCCTGGTTCATTACTCAAAACCGCAATCATGGGTAAGACTGCCGACCTGACTGCTGTCCAGAAGGCCATCATTGACACCCTCAAGCTAGTGGGTAAGACACAGAAAGAAATTTCTGAACGAATAGGCTGTTCCCAGAGTGCTGTATCAAGGCACCTCAGTGGGAAGTCTGTGGGAAGGAAAAAGTGTGGCAAAAAACGCTGCACAACGAGAAGAGGTGACCGGACCCTGAGGAAGATTGTGGAGAAGGACCGATTCCAGACCTTGGGGGACCTGCGGAAGCAGTGGACTGAGTCTGGAGTAGAAACATCCAGAGCCCACCGTGCACAGGCGTGTGCTTTTGAACCAGAAAACAGCGGCAGAAGCGCCTGACCTGGGCTACAGAGAAGCAGCACTGGACTGTTGCTCAGTGGTCCAAAGTACTTTTTTTCGGATGAAAGCAAATTTTGCATGTCATTCGGAAATCAAGGTGCCAGAGTCTTGGAGGAAGACTGGGGAGAAGGAAATGCCAAAATGCCTGAAGTCCAGTGTCAAGTACCCCACAGTCAGTGATGGTCTGGGGTGCCATGTCAGCTGCTGGTGTTGGTCCACTGTGTTTTATCAAGGGCAGGGTCAATGCAGCTAGCTATCAGGAGATTTTGGAGCACTTCATGCTTCCATCTGCTGAAAAGCTTTATGGAGATGAAGATTTCGTTTTTTCAGCATGACCTGGCACCTGCTCACAGTGCCAAAACCACTGGTAAATGGTTTACTGACCATGGTATTACTGTGCTCAATTGGCCTGCCAACTCTCCTGACCTGAACCCCATAGAGAATCTGTGGGATATTGTGAAGAGAAAGTTGAGAGACGCAAGACCCAAACACTCTGGATGAGCTTAAGGCCGCTATCGAAGCATCCTGGGCCTCCATAACACCTCAGCAGTGCCACAGGCTGATTGCCTCCATGCCACGCCACATTGAAGCAGTCATTTCTGCAAAGGATTCCCGACCAAGTATTGAGTGCATAACTGAACAATTATTTGAAGGTTGACTTTTTTTTGTATTAAAAACACTTTTCTTTTATTGGTCGGATGAAATATGCTAATTTTTTGAGATAGGAATTTTGGGTTTTCATGAGCTGTATGCCAGAATCATCAGTATTAAAACAATAAAAGACCTGAAATATTTCAGTTGGTGTGCAATGAATCTAAAATATATGAAAGTTTAATTTTTATCATTACATTATGGAAAATAATGAACTTTTTCACAATATGCTAATTTTTTGAGAAGGACCTGTATATGTTTATGAAAAGTGGTGTCCCAAATGGCCAATTCACATTAAACCATTCAAAGTGTATCTATTGCTATTTTAAGTATGAAGGTCCTGCTCCAAAGACAGAATGCTGGATTAAATATTAAGGAAAACAGAACAATTTTATAGAGGAATCAGTATTGTTATCAGTGATACTGGCCTTCACTCATTAAACAAATATTACAAATATACTGTCTTTATGTTGTTTCTGCATTAATTTGAAAATTAAATATGAAATTATTACAATATAAAAGTATTTAAAAATGTTAATGTTAGGTGAAATTAATCACAATTAATTTCTGAAAAAAATAGCACCACATCATTTTTCTACTTCAAGCACTGATTGCGTATCATATTCACACCAAAGTCAATTTCTGAGTATAAATCACACACCAAATAGAAACATAAAATCGTGCTATTGATAAACAATTAAATTTTTTAAGTGGCAAATTTGTCACATATTTTTAAAAGCTCACAATTATTTGTTGCACCATATTTCTGCCCCTCTCAAAAGTAACAAAAATGACTTGTGCTTGATGATATTTGTCATTTACTTTGATTTATGGAGTAAAGTGGATTTCTTATCCTGATGAATTAAAAGTACTTATGTCAAACTAACACAGAGCAATAACATATTTTACATCTATGCTAATGCATATTATATCTTTGTAATAAAAAGACAGTAATTTAACAATTTGTTAAGGAGTGGTGACTTTTGTACAGTCTTACAGTTACAATCGGTCCTTTGAGGGCAGTCATAATGTTGAAGTGTCCCTCAGTGAAAATGAGTTTGACCCCCTGATATAGAGTCAGCAGAAATCTGATTTCAGTTCAAAGTGAAGTGACTTCAGAAAGTGAAGCAGAGACACGAGGAGCACGTCTGTCTGATGTCCACACTGAGCTTTCTGAACTGGTTTCTAGTGTTTAGCTCTGAATGAATCATGAGGATCAAACAGTGAACACAAAACACCAGTTCTGCTTCTTCACTGAGATCTCATACATTAATGCTGAATGTGTCACTGTTAGATGAAAAACACAAGACAGGATGAACACATTGCTATTGAGCACATACACAGAAACTGTAAAGTATGGACCCTTTCATTAAAAAGGAATGTTTCTGCTATTGTAGACTCATTTTGTATGTAAGCTATAGTCAAGCGCAAACTGGGTGCTTAATGCAAATGTAATTGTCCACATTTACAAAAGCAGGTGATTATGTTCGCCCATCTATAGATGTAAATGTGACTGTATGTATAGAGACAAAAGAATGAGGTTAATCACTGTCTTCACGTCAGTTTGATTGTGTATCTTTGCAAAGACACTGATGAATGACCAGAAAACAATCTTGAGCTTTTGGTTTGATTTCTCATCAAACACAAAACAGCTTTAAGCAAATAATGTGAAATCATTAGGAACTCCAATTGTACTCCATTTAATTTTTTTATTTCATTTTTTAATTGCACATTTCAAGACTCCAAGGATGCTTTACAAAATAATAAAATGAATTGGCAAACAAAATACAGCAGACAATCAGGCAAACAAGTGTTGACAAAGAACTACAGACAGAAACTGGGAAATTGAGAAGCAGAAAGGTAAATGAGTTATTTAGAGACCACAGTGAATAGATGAGTTTTAAGTTGAGACTTAAAGGTCTGGAGAGAGGAGGCAGCAATTTTTAAGCAGTTTTCTAATTTTAATTGGCTCCACTTCTGAAGATTCACAACTTCAGGGTGACTTTGTTAAACGTGTGCTGTGTAACAGGAAAAATGCATTTGTTCCCTGATTTATGAATGTCCTAAAGGCATGCCGCATATTTTTTTTTTTACTTGTTTTATCATAAACTTTACATAAAATGTTTTCTCGTAATCTAGACATAACAAAATAGCTGGTAACTTCAGAAAGTAGAAAGGAAATAACACTTGGCTTCTTCTTAGGGATTTTCTGATTGGATAGTTTAAACGTCGGGAAACGCCCTCTTTTTTGTTCTACTTGAGCTCAACGGCTGCAGTCCTGGATTCAGTGAGAGCTGAGGAACAAATCACTTTCAGCAGAAACCGTGAACTAAGAGTCATCAAAGCTTTCGGACGCAGCTGCAGCGATCTTCTGAGGAGAGGTGAGCAGTAACTGTAAGACACACTTTACACAGTATTTTTGCAACAATAAATGAGGTCCTCACTACGAAGGCTGTTGGTGTTGATCAAATACCATGTGAGCAGTGGCGTACGGGACACCCCCGCGGTGCGTGGGGGCGTCGCAGGACATTCTAAAAGGCAGTGCTTCGAGACACTGCAAAAGATGTGAGACATGCAGTGGAGCGTGCTTAATGTTCTAAAACAACAACAATATTTTTCCCCTCACATTTCACTTGTCATAAACTTCTAAAACGACCGCTCCTTAATCAAAGTGGATATTTTTGAGCTTACAAAGCGGCACATGTACAGAGCCCCACATCTGACATGCAGGAAAAAAAATTGTAAAGCGTGCGCACAATATAATTCGTTCCCTCGGTTTACTAAATCATGCACACAACTTAACTTGTACCCTCCTTTTAAGCAGGGCTTAAAACGATAGAGGGAGAAAAAAATCGGTTCACTTCTATAGCAGAATCGGCATTTTAACGGTTTTTGTTCATGCGTTTCTCTGTATTACCGTTCTGAAACCAGTTTGAGTAGAAAAAATGGTTAGCGTCATGGCGTCAAAAAACACGAAGAGAGTCTTAGCCTAAATTACGCTTAGTCATAGCCAGCATAATCTTTTCTAGATTTTGGCCAGATGTTTAAAAAAAAAAATAATAATAATAAAAAAAATCGGAAGTGTGGAGGCGTTGTGTGCGCTGTGTGAACATGATGTTACTGTAGTTCTAGACCAGGGGAGCCCAACCCTGCTCCTGGCGATCGACTGTCCTGCATTGTTTAGCTTCAGCCCTAATCAAACTCACCTGCCTTTAATTTTTAAGTGAGCCTGAAGACCTTAATTAGTTGCTTCAGGTGTGTTTGATTAGGGTTGGAGCTGTACTTTGCAGGACAGTCGATCGCCAGGAGCAGGGTTGGGCACCCCTGTTCTAGACTAAATGTGAATGTGCATTAATTCATCCCACTCACAAAAAAACAAAACAGATTTAGTATTCATCAAAATTAATCAAAACAGTGAAATGCAAACTCAGAATATGACGCAAACCTGCAATAACTAAATATATTAAATAACACAAATGTATCTATTCCCATTTTGCTGCAGTGTCTTTGCTGCTGACCTTTAATGATCCAGTTCAACCATACTAATAATCAAAAATGACTTTAGATAAACTAACAATTGTGCTTCATTGTTTTTTTTTTTGTTTTTTTTTTTTTTTTGGTGTGTTGAACCCTTGTTCTCCTGTGTTCTACTGTACAGACGTGAATTTACTTTTCCTTCAGCCTGAGGTTTATTCATTACACTTTTTGGTGTGAAAGGGCTTTTACATTTACTATAAATAGAACTTCTTATATTAAAAACAATCAAGCCCTGCTCATATTTAAAAAGTAACGTGAAAGTAACGCAAAAGTAATGTAACACATTACTTTCCATAAAAAGTAACTAAGTAACGTATTTAGTTAATTTTTTAGGGAGTAACGCAATATTGTAAGGCATTACTTTTAAAAGTAACTTTCCCCAACACTGTACATTACATCACTGCTGGTGGGAGGGGCCCCATCTCGTTCTTTGCGGGGGGCATTAAGATGCGGTATGCCATGTGAGTCTATAATTTATAAATCATTTATCTGTGCAGATCGGCTTTTTTTCCAAAGGAAACCAAATCTCCCCGTATTATTTCCCTCCTCTAGTCGCTTCACACTCCAGACCAGCGGGTGGCGCTAAAACACATGCGTTTGTTTGCCTAACACCATTAAACCTCGCAGGAAGAAGTTCAGTTTTACCGCGCTCTCTGTTGTTTTCTTTTGTCTCGATGCTGGTTTAATACAAACTGTTAGAAATTTTGTTTCAGTAAATAGAGAAATACATTTTTTGAATCTGGTCAATAAATACCTGTAACATTCTCATCCTCACAGTCGTGACTAAGTGTTGAATCAAGCAAGAATATCTGGAGGAGTATCATCTGAACTGAGATCTGCTGCTGTGAAGATGATGTTTATTAAAGAAGAGAGTGAAGAAAACACGAGTGAACCAGAAACCTGGAGAATAAAACACGAGGAACAAGGAACATGGAGAATAAAACACGAGGAACAAGGAACATGGAGAATAAAACACGAGGAACAAGGAACATGGAGAATAAAACACGAGGAACCAGAAACCCAGAGAGTAAGACACGAGGAACCAGAAACCTGCAGAATAAAACACGAGGAACCAGAAACCCGGAGAATAAAACACGAGGATCCAGAAACATGGAGAATAAAACACGAGGATCCAGAAACCTGCAGAATAAAACACGAGGAACCAGAAACCCGGAGAATAAAACACGAGGAACCAGAAACCTGCAGAATAAAACACGAGGAACCAGAAACCCGGAGAATAAAACACGAGGAACCAGAAACCCGGAGAATAAAACACGAGGATCCAGAAACCCGGAGAATAAAACACGAGGATCCAGAAACATGGAGAATAAAACACGAGGAACCAGAAACCCGGAGAGTAAGACACGAGGAACAAGGAGGTTGGTGTTCATTCTTCATTCATATTTAATGAATATTTGTGTTACATTTACAGATCCTTTATGTCAAAATAAGACCTTAACTATCATTAAAAAGTCTTAAATCAATTTCAAACTTCTTATGTAAATGTGACTGAACGGACACTGAGGAGATTTAATTATTACTTTAATTAGACTTTATTTATTTATGAGACTGAATTAGTTTGTACGCTTGAAGAAGCCATATGTTAAGTTGCTATAGGACTATTGATTATTTTAAATCACATGAATGTCTCAGTAGAGCATTATTTGCTTGTTTGGTACATTTCACTGTAAGTGCACCAGGCTTTGCAAAAATGCAAACAGTCTTTTACTGTAAGATATATGTGACCCTGGAGCACAAAACCATTATATTGGTAGAATCTGATTGGCTGTTGTTCTAAGGTGTGCAATTATTTTCAGGGAAAATTTTGGCTGTTCGTGAAGAAAATTAACTTAAAGTTTCACTGTTAGAGACATTAGCCAAACACTTTTGAGAGACGGACAGACTCAGAGATAATTCACATGCTCGCTCTCTCTCTCTCTCTCTCTCTCTCTCTCTCTCTCTCTCTCTTTAATAACTTTATTAATTGCATTAGTCTGCTATCTAGGGCTGCACAATTAATTGCAATTAAATTGCAAATGCAACAAAAAGTGATTAGGCAGAAGCTGCTATTGTCATGCGTATCAGTGAAGCACGGTTCTGCGATCAGCAGTCCATCCAAAGGCCAGAGGGCGTGATAGCCTTTATCACTGTTTAGAATATAATGGAATATTGTGTGCCTTAATAATTCTGTTTAAGAAGCCACATCATCTCACAGAAGGATTTATTTCAAACACTCGACTGACGTTATTAAGTGAATTTGGAGTTAAAACGTTATTAAATGTTGTTTTCATGTGCTCTCAGATGGAGCAGCATTTACTACACAGAGCTGTAGTTCACTGAAAAGAGACACGCAAACAGCTGTCATTGTCATGAATGATTTAGTCGATTTCATAATCCTACAAATATATCGTCTGTGATTATGAACATGATTTTGCATAGTTTGTCAGAGAACTACGGCTCTGTGTAGTAAATGCTGCTCCACCTGAAAGCAGGTGATGGAGATTTACTGCCAATCACAGAACAGGCTTTACTGACTGATAATCACAATTAACCGTGTTCGATTAATTGTGCAGCCCTACTGCTATCAATGGCTCAAGCCCTTACTAGGTCTAAAATTATGTTTTGGAATTAGAAACACAGCCCAGCAAACATTTGAAGTTTAATGACCATTGAAAAGATGTCCCTCTGTCACATCCCATCATGGTTGAAAAATATATGAAAATGAAAATTGAACCGACGTCTTCTGGCCGTGAATCCCATGTCTTTTCTGCACGTCAACCCTGGGCGTCTAAATGTGTGGTCTTCTGGATGTCTAGTTTGTGTTCATTTAATGTTTTAATTTAAGTATATAAGCTTGCATATAAAATAATAACACAGCCATTCTTTAACGTCGTTAAAGGCAATCACTTTAGGTCTTTAGGTTTACACATCTTACACATCCATTTACACAGGCTCAAATGTTCTAAAAAGGTCCAGATTCGGTCCAGTCAGACCTGAACGTCTATATAACGTTTTAACCATGTGTGCATTACAAACAACACATTATTTGTAAACTTAAACAAAAAGAAGAGTGCTGTAATTTACCACAACATATTTTACTGTGAATATTAAATTTTTGAAAAATGTCTTCCATTTGTTAAACGTACTATTCCAACAAGAAAACAGAAGTAGTAGAATGTAGTTAATCCTGAGTCTGTGGCTATGGCATTTTCTTGATTTTTACATTCCTGTTAAGCAGCCATTTTTTTCAAACAAGAACAAAAAGTACAGGATATGCGTGTACACATATTGAACTTCTGAAAATGTTGGTCCACAACCAGCTATCCCAGGAGTGTGATTGTGGCAGTGCATTTTTTTCCTTGACAGTTTTGTAGTACTATGAATACAAATGTAAATCAAATAACAAAAAAAAAAATAAAAAAAAATATTGAACGTATGTAAAAGTTTTTAGAGTCTCCCAAAACAGTTTATGACACATTTCTTATATCCTCCACTCCCAGCTCTTCCTGGAGCGTGTTTCAGGTGTTCGGCCATTGCAGCATCAATGACCGAGTCTGTAGCATTTGGGCTCCACCTCTTCACAGCATCTAGGAGAAAAGAATATGAAGAAAATACACACACACATATATATAGAAGTAAATAAATTCATTCATTCTCATTCGCCGTTGTGTGAATAGAGAAACATAGGCTACTATGGCAATGTGGAATTACTAATAGCAATTTAACTTTTATAATATTTTTCATTTCTTTTACCAGTTTTCATAATATAGACAGAGGTGTATGGTATACAGTATATAAAGAAATACCTATGTGCTTCATCAAATACTTGCCATCTGAGAGGGTTTTTAGTGGCAGTGGGAACATAGTTTCATGCCACAGAGCTTCTCTTAAACCAGAGTTCTTAGCTAAATCTTTAAAAAAAAAAAAAAAAAAACTTATCCCAATTTAATTATTTCCCCCAGTTTTTTTTATTATTATTATTTAAATGCAAACATATCGAGATATAGATCGAATAAAGTAAAAATAAAATTGACAATATTGACAATTTTTTTTTTTTTCATATATCGTCCAGCCCTAATACAGGTGCATCTCAATAAATTAGAATGTCATGGAAAAGTTCATTTAGTTCAGTAATTCAACTCAAATTGTGAAAAATAAAAAATTGTGTATTAAATAAATTCAGTGCACACTGACTGAAGTAGTTTAAGTCTTTGGTTCTTTTAAAGGGATAGTTCACCCAAAAATCAAAATTATGTCATTAATGACTCACCCTCATGTCGTTCCAAACCCGTGAGACCTCCGTTCATCTTCGGAACACAGTATAAGATATTATAGATTTAGTCCGAGAGCTTTCTGTCCCTCCATTGAGAATGTATGTACGGTATACTGTCCACGTCCAGAAAGGTAATAAAAACATCTTTAAAGTAGTCCATGTGACATCAGAGGGTCCGTTAGAATTTTTTGAAGCATCGAAAATACATTTTGGTCCAAAAATATCAAAAACTATGACTTTATTCAGCATTGTCTTCTCTCCCGGGTCTGTTAGGAGCGCGTTCACAACACTGCAGTTTAGTGATATCCGGTTCGCGAACGAATCATTCGATGTAACCGGATCTTCTTGAACCAGTTCACCAAATCGAACTGAATCGTTTGAAACGGTTCGCGTCAACAATAAGCATTAATCCACAAATGACTTAAGCTGTTAACTTGTTTAACGTGGCTGACACTCCCTCTGAGTTCAAATAAACCAATATCCCGGAGTAATTCATTTACTCAAACAGTACACTGACTGAACTGCTGACCGAGCCAGATAATGAACGAAACATTGACTCGTTCTCGAGTCAAGAACCGGTTGCATCGGTTTTCGGATCACCGGTAGTGATGGGAAGTTCTGTTCTTCTCCGCGAACCGGTTCTTTCGGACAGTTTGATTCAATAAACCGGTTGCCGAAAACGGTTCACCAGTTCTTTTGCGCTCGACGTAATGACTTCATTGGCGATGATTGCCCTTGATTCAAGCCTTCGGTTTACCAGCGCTCATAACATTAGCACAGAATCAATCACCAAAAGAACCAGCTCGGTTCAGAGGCGCTGTGTGTCAGTCTGCTTCACGCTGAATCACGCATGCGCAGTATCATCAGCTCCTCGGTTCTCGAACCGGACGCGTCTGACAGAAACGGTTCTTGACTCGAGAACAAGTCAATGTTTCGTTCGTTATCTGGCTCGGATCAGTCAGTGTACTGTTTGAGTAAATGAATTACTCCGGGATATTGGTTTATCCCGGACATAAGAAAAAGGACATAAGAAAAAAAAAACAATAAAAAAGATCAACAAGAGATCGAGACCTAAGAACAAGTATAAAGATTAAGTATCACTTAGGCATGGGCCGATTACCGGTTTCAAGGTATACCACGATTTGAAAATTTCACTGTTTCAAAACCACTAATATTTTGCATTATACAGTTCCTTGCAGTATGCGCTCTTTTCCATGTCTCCTCAAAGACTGAAAGAGTAGGAATCCCTCCGGCTCAGTGCAGTGTAGAGAGTGACACTGACCCCTCCTCCTCCTGTTGGTGCGAGCGAGCGGTCAGTCATGTGTGTGTAGGATGGACTTAAGGCCCGGGTACACTTCACATTCAGCGTTCCTTTCCATTTCGCGCACAGCCGCGTCCACACAGCTTTCAAAAGTATACTCAACCGCAGATGAACACGGACGGATGAGCTCGACACATGCGCAGTAGTGATGTGCTGGTCGTCTCATAACCCGCGGACCCCATGTATGTTGCGTGCAATTCCCTATAAGCCTATATTAGATATCTGGAATATATATTTTCAGATTTTATTACGTTCTTTAATAAGGTCACAATACGAAGGTCTACGTAGCAACATAACTTGCGTGATGTCCCCGATGCACGGGTCATCTCATAGCCCGTGGACCCCGCGGGTCGGGTAAAGATATTTGACTTTATTTGCGGGGTGGGCTGGGGTGGACTAAATAATTTCATTAAAGCGGGACCCGCGGGTTGGAAAAAAATATGATGCACAAACTATTGGAAGAAAACCCTCAATATTGATTTGGGGGTTTATATGAATGTATTTCTGAGGGAAGCTGACTGTCTTCTGAAAAGTTTACATGGTATAATTTCACAAAGCTTGTCAGAACATTCTGTTTTTGCTTCAAATTGGGTTATTATTCAGTCTAATTATGTGTATGATTATTATTATATAACTAAATTATATAAATGATATTTATATGAATTATATAACTAAAATTAAAAAACTGTAATTACAGATTTAGGTTAAATAAAGATGTCAGTCTTTATTTTTTTCTTTGATTTGTTTCCTAAAAAGAAAAAAAAATAAGCTAATTCTACTGTTTCTAATGTTCTGTATGTTGCTCAAAAACAAAATATATTGTTCAGCGGATATATATATATATATATATATATATATATATATATATATATATATATATATATATATATATATATATATATATATATATATTTTTTATTATTATTATTATTATTATATTTTTTTTTATTATTATTATTTTTTTTTACCCAGTCATTTAAAAATAACACATTTCAGAGCTGTAACAATAATACTGTGATACCGTGATACCGTGATATTTTTGCTTAAGGTTATCATATGTCAAAATCTCATACCGGCCCATGCCTAGTATCATTGTAACAGAGAACCTAACTGGTCAGAAACTTAATAAAATGGGATGAGGACAACAATCCCTTTATATAGCTAGAATTAAAAAACCATTTAAATACAACAACGTCGAAAAGGGGGGAGAAAAGAGGGAAAAAAATGGATCAAAGTGATGTCCTAGAGATGCTGTGGTCTCCACAACAATCCCAAAATCACCTCAGGAAAAAGCAATCAGGGTGGATCCAGTCAAATCCATTAACTTTTAAACTGGAGGAAATATTTCTGTACCATCTACAAAAGCCCATTTGTTCTCTTATCTGGCTTTTTCAACTGCAGGCCATAACTTAAACCTCTACTCTCTATTGGCCGGTGACATGTCTTCTGTGATTTTTCAGGCCATTCTCAGTCAGAAAGTCAGCATCCTTGCTGCATGCCAAACAGCATCTCAGTAAAAGCGCGAGGTGAATTGGAAGATAATACCACAGACTTTATTGTGTGGGTTAGGACAGCCACATCGGCGATGTGCCACATCAACGACATTGGGAAATTTTTCCTTAAATTGTGGCAGAAGGTGTTGACACAAGTCGATAACCTCCTGACAGATATTTTTGCTTTCTTTCTCTGGAATTCTGTGGATTCTCAAGTTCCATCTACTAGTGTAAGCTTCCAGATGAGCAAGGCCTATTTTCTCACTCAGTGGAATCAATCTTTTCTTTTTTTGTCTGTGAGTCAATTAAATCAGCTCTTTATTTCAAATATTTAACCTCGCTGCTGATGAGCTCAATAGTTTCCATCACTCCAGAGATTTGTTCCGTATTTCTGCCGATCTCTTCATCCGAGTTTTCACCAATCAACTTTTCTAATCTGTCTGATCTGTTTTTCACCAACTGAAAGAGCTTAGCGAGTTGTGTAGAAATACTTGCTGCATCTAACGATACTTTATCTGTTCTCCTGACTTTACCAACCGGAGAACTGCACGGAGTGTCGGGAAGCAGCGAATTACTTCCTCCATCAACATAATCTCAGAAACATAATTTTGTTTAAAGTAATCGTGCATGTTATCCTTCTGTACACAGGTTGCAGAAGCATTATCATGATGCTCCATTGCTTGTAGACTTCTGTCAACATTACTAGCTGTAGGAGTACGCAACATTGATTTCCCGGACTTCTTTACACAACTTTATTTGGATAACTTTAAAGGTGATTTTCACAATATTTAGATTTTTTTGCACCCTCAGATAAGATATATTCCAAATAACTGCATCTCGGCCAAATATTGTCCTATGCATACACAGATTATGCATACAAATCAATTTAAAAAAATTGACCCTTATGTGCTCCATGGTTATATATATATATATATATATATATATATATATATATATATATATATATATATATATGACAGCATTGTCACAACATGGAAGTAAACTTGTTTATTCTAATATCTGTTCTGTAATCAGTGATCTGTGATGTGTAATTATTCGAGTTCAGCCAGATTGTATTGGTCTCAAAAGTGTTCAATGGTGTGTGTGTGTAAATCAAGCCATTGACCAAACTAAACATTGTTTCTCCTAATGGCATGAATATAATCTGTTATTTAAATTGTTAAATTACAGAAATCAAATAACAAACCTTGTTTGCTGGAGCTGTCAATAGCCACGTTTCCATCCAAAGTTGCGAATTTAACTTATGTGCAAAATTGGAATATTGCATAAAACATTTGCGAACAAGCACCGTTTCCATCCAACGCATCAAAGAAAACAAAATTGTCACTTCCTTTTAAACTGCCACTAAATATCACTAAGAAAACTAGGAGAACTGAATATAATCATTTTCATATATGAGAAATTACTTGCGCCTCAGAACGAGCAGACGAAACACAATAAATGCTGTCATTGCTTTCGGAGGTAGATGCATGCTGCTGTATGGGAACGCAGTCGTGTAAGACATTATACAGAAATACTTTGACAGACTTTGCTCAGGCATTTCAGAACGACCATAACAACATTTAAGATGTTGTGGAATGAGATCAGTTCACTGCTAGTCAAGTTATGCTGCCTCATAGCGCAAAGTCACATAACTTTTTTGATGCGCTTAGAGAAATTTATTCGCAAAATGCATTTCCATCTTCCGTTATTCGGAATAACCCCTTTTTCACAAAAGTCAAAACCACCTCAAGCGAGCATGACTTTCTTGGGAATTCAGGCATTTTTATTTGAAATTCAGCATTTCCATCACTCGATACTTCAAAATATGCATGAAAAAGCAGGGTGATGGAAACCCAGCTGTAGTGTAGTGTTTCTTTACAAAGTGACATCGCAATCTACTGGCCTAGCAGCATAATGCAGTGTTTTTAGACATTTTCTTGGATGTGTGTTAAAAAGAGACAGTTTTGACATTGTTTTTGTCTGTACACAAATATTTTATCCTCTTATTTTTCAAACGTACTAATTGATTTTCATCTTATAATGATTTAATTTTAGGTCTGATGAAAATGAAAGAAAGACAAGATCCGAATGAGGTGGAGGAGAAATATCAGGATCAGAAAGATCATGATGTCAGTGGAGAAAAATCCATGAGTTGCCGCATTAAAAAAACAAAAGTCAAAAGGCCTTTCATCTGCTCTCAGTGTGGAAACACTTTCACATGTAACAGAAATCTTAAGAATCACATGTTAATTCATGCTGGAATAAAGCCTTTCAGCTGCTCTCAGTGTGGAAAGAGTTTCATATTTAACAGAAATCTTAAGAATCACATGTTAAGTCATGCTGGGATAAAGCCTTTCAGCTGCTCTCAGTGTGGAAAGAGTTTCATATTTAACAGTAATCTTAGGGATCACATGTTAATTCATGCTGGGATAAAGTCTTTCAGCTGCTCTCAGTGTGGAAAGTGTTTTACACATAAAGCAAGCTTAAAGAATCACATGTTATTTCATGCTGGAATAAAGTCTTTTAGCTGCTCTCAGTGTGGAAAGAGTTTTACACAGAAAGCAAGCTTAAAGGATCACATGTTAATTCATGCTGGAATAAAGTCTTTCAGCTGCTCTCAGTGTGGAAAGAGTTTTACACAGAAAGTACAACTTAATAAACATTTGGTAACTCACTCTTCAGAAAAGCCTTTCATCTGCTCTCAGTGTGGAAACACTTTCACACGTAAAGACAGCCTTGAGAGGCACATGTTAATTCATACTGGGATAAAGTCTTTCAGCTGCTCTCAGTGCGGAAACACTTTTACATGTAAAGCAAGCCTTAAGAGGCACATGTTAATTCATGCTGGGATAAAGCCTTTCAGCTGCTCTCAGTGTGGAAAGAATTTTACACATAAATCAAACCTTAAGAGGCACATGTTAATTCATACTGGGTAAAAGTCTTTCACTTGCTCTCAGTGTGGAAAAGTTCCACACAGAAAGGACACTGCAAGGTTAATTTGGTAACTCACTCTTTCACCTTAAAGAGTTAAAGTAAATTACTGTTTTTCTGAATGGCTGTTGTCATCTACTGGATCACCTCAAGGATGTGTCCTATCGCCTTTATTATTTATTTTGTACACAAAGACTGTAAGAGTAGTTATAGAAACAGGCATATTATAAAATTTGCTGATGATTCTGTAATCGTTAGCTTAATGAGTGAGGAGGACTCCATGTTTGGCCCTGTGGTTTATGATTTTATTATGTGGTGTCAGAATGCTTTCTTGAAACTTAAAGGCACAATAAATGGAAATCGAGGAGTTATGACGTCATTGGCAGGCAACACAGTGACACTATGGACATGGTCCGTGTAACAAGTTAAAATTGCTTATTTCTCTGGATTTAAACATTCTTTGAATCATTTGGGATAATGTAAGTACACAAGTCAGCAAAATATATAACACTGTTCTAGTGGTTTTTGGATATTTTAATTAAAAATATTACATATTGTGCCTTTTAATGTTTCTAAAACTAAGGAGATGACTATTGATATGTACTCTAGTAGGAAATTTATTTAGTATAAGCAAACAGGCATTAATGGAGTAGGTATTGAGAGTGTTTAACAGCACAAGTATTTGGGTACTGTTTTGGATAACAAATTGTAATTTTCTCACAATACTGAGGTTTTGTGTAAGAGGGGGCAGCAAATCTTGTACTGCTTGTGGAAACTAAGGTCATTTAATGTGGACAACATTAATGTGCATGTTCTACAGATCTTATATTGAGTTACTGTTATCTTTTTCCACTCTTGTGCTGGTTTAATTCTCTAAATGTGAAAAACAAGAATTGTCTTGAGAGCATTGTAAACCAGGGAAGTGAAATAACGGGGAGGAAGCAGATGACTATGGTTCAGTTATATCATATACAAGTTTTGGGGAAAGCCCAGAGCATTTTGTTAGATGATTCCCACCCTATGTATCACAAGTTCCACCTTCTCCCTTCTGGAATTTGTTATAGAACCCCTATTAGTAAAACAAATCGGTTTAGACATTCATTTATCCCCTCAGCTGTAAAGTTTTAAAATTTAAGGTAAGAATGTATTAGGAATTAAATGGATTGTGTTTTTGTTTTTTGTTTTTTTTGTATTCTGTTTTGGTTGTTTATGTGAAATGTTTGATTGCTGCAACCAAATTGCCTTTGGGAAATAAATAAAGATGAACTAAACTAAACCTGCTATCACTGTGGAAAGTATTTTGCGCGTAAAGGATACCTTGAGACTCACATGTTAAATGGGCCATCAGATGCCCAAGTTGATATGACTCTTTAGGGTCTTAATAAAAAGTCAATAACATACTTTCAGTTCATCAGTTGTAGTGTAAAACAACACAATTTTTACTCTGTCAAAAACAGTTCTGTTCACAGCCAGTTTCTTTGTAAGGGTTGGATCCAGACTGAAGCTTGTCTAATTCCTAGTTGCCTCGGGATGCAAGTCCCGTGACAGAAACAGAGAGACAAATAGAGACTAAACTAGCGTAGCTGCTATTCCAACCAAACAAAGATGATATGTTCAACCCAAGCAAAAGAATGAAAGTGTGCATTTGATCAGATATAGCTGAAGTACCAAGTTACAAGATCCATTGTGTGAATGCTTGGCTAAAAATATGTCTTTAATATAGATTTAAACATAGAGAGTGTGTCTGAACCCTGAACGTTATCAGATCTATTTCTGCATCTAACAACTGTACTCCTGAATCACTTAGGTGACATCCTTGTCTACATCTGCTCCGGCGTCGAAACAATGATGAACTGATGACAGCTCACTCAGAGCGGGTCTGTGCTAAAACACCAGTGTCAATCAACAATCATGGAAGGAGCCTAGGTCTGTGTGATGTCACACAGCCAAGAATTTGTAAACAGCTTGATCTGAGAAAGGGGTTATGATTTATGGGGATTAACACACACACACACACACACACACACACTGGGTGGGTTTTATCATTTTAGGGTGGTTGTGTACATACACTGCCAAGAAAAAATTCAGTTCAAACAAGATGTAAAAGTGAATTTTGAATCCAGTGAACCTTTAAACTTACTTTTCATTGTATCAACAATGTAGCGTATCAGAGCAAATCAGACAATTTAAGATTCAAACAGAACAGTGATGAAACGCAAAGAGCTGAATTCCACATAGAGGCCCAAGACAACAGATGATCATAAATCAGATCCCATCACCAGCCTGAAGTAAGCCTAACCAACCAACTCTTTCAGCTTTGAACAGCTTGCAGCATTAAAACAAAAGAACACTTTACTGATAATTCAACTCAGGAAGGAGATTGTCAAATTCGGGGCAAGTAACCAAGATTAATGGTCAAAGAGACGCGCAGGATGAACATCACATGTAAATCCATGATAGAAATCAAGAGCTAAAGACTTCCTCGGATTGACTTCTTCCACCTAGAAGACAAGAACCAGACTGGGATTCTTTCTAGACCCTTTTGACCTTTTGTTCTTCATGGATATCATGATTAAATTAATGGGACGACAAAGAGACTGACTTTTACATGACTAAAGGCCTTGATATACCGAACAAAATCAGGCTGAAATCAAGTTCACTTTGAGTTTGTTTCGACAGTTCAAAACAGCTGACCAAAGCAAACTTTCTGGGGGAGTTCGCTTCAGCTCCTAAACACCTTTGAGTTTCTATTGGTCAGTGGCGGTTACGCAATCGGTGGGTGTGTTCTGAAACTCCACCTTCTTTGACATGTGAATTTTTTATTTTTTATTTTATTTTTTTCCCTGGTTCGTTTCTCATTTAACGGAGGTAAGGCAAGAGAGAACATTAGGTGGTCTGGCGGAACTCGACAGGAGCCGAGGGGAAGGTTGGAGTTGGGACTTCCGCTTTGGTTCGGTGTGGCGTGAGTCGCGAGAGAGCGAACAATCGGGATTTTGAGAGAGAGAGATGGCGGTTTGGCACAGCTGTACTGTGACTGGACCAGAGATGGGAGAAGGAGATGGAAGAGGATGAGATAAGGAGAAAAGTGGTAAGGGAAAGCAGATAAGGAGTAAAAATGAAAATCAGAAAAAGAAAAAGAAAAGGAAGGCAAATACACTAGGTATTATCAGTAACTCGGATTTGAGTGGACATGAGAGTGATGTGTGTACTTTAGAAGAACGAGATGATGAGGAGTTTAAAGCAGTCATTAAGTTTAAGGATGGAGGTGGAGTGAAAGGTGTAAATCTGGTTAGATTGCCTGTGGCATTAAAGAAAGCGGTTGGAGATATAATAGCAGCAAGGGTGCTAAGAAATGGAAGTTTACTGATTATGTGTAAAGATGTGGGTCAGAGAGATCAGGCCCTCAAGCTGGAAAGATTGGGGCAATTTCAGGTTGACAGGGTTGTAATTGATCAGGGAAGGAAACTAATGGCCCTTTTCCATTACCAGTACCAGCTCAACTCGACTCGACTCGGCTCGCTTTTCGCTCCATTTTCCATTGCAGATTATACCTCCACAATAGTACCTGGTTGTCATAGCGACGCCACTGGAAACTGCCTTGACATAATCTTCTACGCGAAACACACCCGCTACCCACACACACAGGACAATGGAGGAAATCGAGTGTATGCTGTTTTTGATCCTCGGGATGTGGCTGTTTCTCACAGCAAGAAGACAAACGTTGTTTCTGGAGAGGTTGAGGGCAGCAAAACGAAACACTGCTGGTGGGGTTATTCAGGATACTCCGTCTGGCGCGTGCAATGATGACGCAGTGAATAGTGACGATTCTCTCTGACCAATCAGCAGTCTGGATACGACATCTGGATATAACAGGACTGACATGGGAAATAGTCAGAGATGATCTTAAACAACAGTCTAGTCAGGAAACATGGGTTGGTTGGTTAATTATGTTGTTAATAATACAATGGAATGCCCGAAGCCTAATAGCAAATGGACAAGAGTTTAAATCTTTTATAGATGGAATGGTGAAAAATCCAGATGTTATTTGTATTCAGGAAACATGGCTTAGTCCAAATTTAGATTTTGTGATACAGGGTTATGTGGCGGCTCGTCGAGATAGAAAAGAAGGAGGTGGGGGAGGGTGTGTTACATTTATTAGACAGGGGCTTCCATATAGGATTCTGGGATTGGGAAAGGAGTTGGAATATGTGGTGGTGGAAGTGTGGATAGGGATGGAAAGTATAACAATAATTAACTTTTACAATCCATGTAGGAGATTGGACTTAAATTCAATGGAAGAGGTTGAGGGACAGGATAGACAAAAGGTAGAATGGTGTGGGGACTTTAACACTCACAGCCCACTTTGGGGTAGGAAGAAGATGGACAGAAATGGTCAGGTGATAGAGTTGTTGTTGGATTTAAAAGGGCTGGTGTGTCTTAATGATGGTAGAGGAACAAGAATTGATATGGTATCAGGAAATGAGTCAGCGTTAGATCTTACAATTACTTCTAATCATATAGCAAGATTATGTGAATGGGAGGTATGGGAGGAATCAACGGTACGAAGTGATCATTTTCCTATATTATGTTCTATTAAAAAGAGGATGGAAAGACAGTCTGAAGAGGGAGGAAAGAGATGGGTGTTTGGTAAGGCAAACTGGGCAAAATTTAAGGAGCTATGTGAGGAAAGGTTAGATGGGGAGGTTAGAGATATGGATATTGATAGAGAATACAGTAGTTTCTAGGAAATTATTAAAGGGGTGGCAGATGAAACTATTCCTAAGAGCTCTGGAATAAGGAGAAGGAAAGTGGTTCCTTGGTGGACAGAGGAATGTAGAGAAGTAGTAAGGAATGGGAATAGGGCTTTATTCCTAAAGAGACTGTCTGATCAAGTATCTGTATTTACAGTGGAATTGATGGGTATCTGGTTGGCTCTACAGTGGGTAGAAGAAAAAAGACCAGATAAAGTTGTAATTTGCTCAGACTCTAGTGCAGTCCTAAAGAGTTTGCAATCATTTAAGTCACAATCAATACAAGACATAGTATATGAGGTACTAGAATGTTACTCAAGGATTTCTCAATTGGGGGGTGAAGGTAAAATTTACATGGGTACCAGCTCATGTGGGTGTTAAAGGAAATGAAATGGTAGATGGTTTGGCAAAACAAGCCAGTAAAAGAGAAGATGTTGAAATATCAATCTCAATAAGTAAAGCAGAAGCTAAAACAAAAATCTGGATGGAAATTATGAAAAAGTGGCAAAGTAGTTGGGATAGAGAGGAGAAAGGGAGACATTTATACAGGATACAACAGAAGGTTGGGACAGGTAAGATCACTGGAAGGAATCGAAGTGAAGAAATAATTTTAACTAGGTTAAGGATTGGACATTGTGGGTTAAATACCCACACAGCAAAGGAGTCCGTGGCAGACCTGCCCTCAAGCCACCAGATCCGCCTGACTGTCAGATTCGTTTTCGCTGTGCTAACAGGATCGTCCACGCCTCCAGGATCGGCCCCACCTGCGCTTTTAATCGGCGGACCCAGAACGGATCACATACGGATCTCCCTTAGATAACATACGCCGTGTGGGAATTAGTCGGGATTTCCTTCGTGTGAAGTTCGGCTGCCAAGTAAGTGTAACGTTAAGATATATTTTATTAATGTTATATCTGTCATTGAAATATAATCTATCGGTGTAACCTGCTTTGTCGAAGGTTTTGGTAAAATGTTCGTGGATTTTGGTTGCCATTTTATAAGGCTTTACAGTAGGCTTCAGAATAGCCTGTGTAGCATAAAGTAGACCAGTGCCTGATTGTAATTACCATTCCCCATATTCGAGCTCTATCCCGGACGTCCTATGTTAAGTTGTTTTAATTTTGGAATGTATTATGTAGCCTAAATTCATTGCAGTAACTTGGTGCTAGCTTGGTGCTAACGTTATTGATAGAGAGTTTTCACGACGCATCATCATTCCAGAAGTTGGCCATTTTGGATCTGATTTGTGTGTCCATGCAGCTCTTTGGCAATACGGGAATGATGTTGCGTTGATGGAGGTGTTTACATTTGCGATAGATATGTTGTCTTATTTAAATCTTACAACATGGAAATGTGTATCCGACACACTGGACTACTGTGTCTTAAGCTGCAGAACTGTAGGAGGCTGGTATGTAACGTTACAGCTTTTATTCTGCCCTGTGCCGGTTTCAAAAATAATAATTTTCTGCTCGTCCGGCACTTTGCAACAACAAAGCCTTGTTTCGGCAGCAACTTTAAGCATGTTCCCTATAACATCGTCTGACGTTTACATTTTACTTGGCATGAGAAAGTCATATACCACACAAAGGTTTTCCACATGAGTTTTCCATGTAAAGATTATGCACTAAGGACGGATGAGTCTTTCAATGACAGGTTAGATGAGATACATCACCATGAAGGGCCACATGCATCTGAGGGTACTGGGGTTGGCATGGTGTCACAGTTTCCCCTAGATTACATGCACCTTGTGTGCTTAGGTATCGTTGGGCGCTTACTCAAAATGTGGCTTCGTGGTCCTCTGACTGTCCGTGTCCCTGCAACTATAGTTGAACAAATTGGTATCCATGAGGCCTTATATTCTGGTGGAGTTTGCCAGAAAGCTGCAATCTCTTTTGTACACTGGACCTGTAATGCTGGCCAATTTTCTGGACAAAGACCTGTATCAGAATTTTATGCTTCTCTTCTCTGGCATCTCCATCTTAGCAAGCCCTACATTTTCCTACCGCACTGATTATGCTGACACTTTACTGAAGTCGTTTGTGCAGCACTTTGCTACACTTTATGGGAGACACAACATTGTGTATAATGTACACACTGCATAACCCATCTGGCAGGTGAAGTTCAGCAGCATGGTTGCCTTGACTCCTTCTCTGCCTTCCCATATGAAAATTATCTGCAGAAGATAAAAAAAAAACTGGTTAGAAAACCGGAATATCCTTTGGCACAGATCATTCGTCGTCTGTCAGAAGTAAAAATTCGGGAGGTCACATTACCTGGCAGCACTTTAAGACTCTCAGAACATCGACTGGTGATAACATCTTCAGTGAATATTTACATCATTTCAGAAAAATCTGAGATCATCAAGGCTGCCAATGTTTCAGAGCTTGATGGGAAATGTATCTCCCTGCCCCACAGGGAAGGTTTTGTGGCTTTTCCTCTCCTGCATTAACATGCAAAAAATGCATTTCAATCAGTTTATTAGTTCAGACATGAATTAGTTATTTACTTCATTACATTAACATTAATTGATAGTTTTTGTTCATTGTTTTAGTACCAATCATAATCATAGCATGACTAGTTTAGATCAGGGTCTGAGGACTGATCAAAGTTTGACTTGCTGGCAGTGGCTGCATCAGAAAACGGCTGATAAGTTGCTGTAAGTACTTTGCTGAAGTTAATCATCTTTCAGGTGTCAACTGTCAGTATCAGTGTTGTGCAAGTTGACACTTCACATGAGCCCCTGTATTATCAAAATCAATAAAAACAAAATGTCAAAGCTTTTTCCACTAGATCTTCTTACTCTGACTCACAATAACTGTGCGTTCACACTTGTTTCTTTTCTTGTCTTCTCCATTAAGGATGTTCCATGTAGTTGAATTTGTCACCAATAAAACCGTAGCAGTGGTGCCCCAAAGCTGGTACGAGGATGGTTGTGCATCGTGGCCAACTTATAACAGTGATGAAAGAATAAATAGGGCAGTAAAACATGGAGAGGAGCCACAGGATGACTGGCAGACACATGATGTCAGAATCATCAAATCATCTTGTATGCCAAATCTCAAAGTTGTTTCTTGGCAAAGTGGTTTTTACAAATCCTACACCTACAAATCCACTGCCACCACTATTTAAAAGAATATGCCACCGTTTTATGAAATTGGGTTATTCACGGTCTCCCCTTGAGTAAGATAAGTGAGCAAAAACTTTTTTGTCACCGTAGCGGGGGCACTGCCGGACTAAGACAATGCATGCACGGAGACAAAAATGTTTTTGCGCACTTATCTAACTGTAGGGGAGACCGTGAATAATTAATTTCATACAATGGTGGCATGTTCCTTTAAGACTCATGTCAAGCTTCATGTTTACCTTTCAGATACTTACAGGGAGGCACGTCAAATCCTGAAGAAGGCTCTGACATTTAGCACATCGGACCTCCAAACTGAGGATGAACAGGAATGGCATGGGAGAAGGAGAACAACAACAAAGTCAGTGTTTTTCCTTCATGTTACACATACAAACACTAACACCATATACTTTTATTAAAAAGACAGAACAGAGATCAATGCCCTGTTCAACCATTCTCTATCTGCTTTAAATGTTGATTTGCATGTAGATAAAGATCTTTGGACCCCAAAGAGGTCCAAATCCGGGTCATCTGCTGGGACAAGTCACCAACTCCCTGCAAATAGTCCAGAGCTCTGTCAAAGTAAGAGTCAGAGAGTATTCATGTCCTAATAATTTCAAATAAGAAAAAAATGGAAATATCCCTACATATAAATGTGTTTCTATTTCTCCACAACAAAAAAACACATACACAAACCACAAAATGACCCCCACTCACTACACGGAAGAGCAAGTTTAGTGGCAGACTCTTGTCACTAGCATGCTCAACAGACGGGCTGAAGAAGTTCTTTCTTTCCTCGGGCCATCTAGCTTTTAGCTTTATCTGCTCTATGCATACTGAATATGTAGTCATCTAACAGTTGTCCTCTGTGAATGTTTCTTAAGTCTGTGTGACTGTGTTGTGTATGTTGTATAAGCTTGACACCAATATAACAACACAGTGTTTGGCAGAACTGCCCCTCCCCAACCACTACCACCACAAACACTCCTCTCTCAACCTGCACAATGCAACCAGCAACAACGGGGGCCAGAGGAGCCAAGCCAGGTCTACATACCTACCTGGAGAGGTGGGAGAAATGTCCCAGAAACCATTCCCTGCTCTGGTAAGAAATAACTGTAACCACAAGCTATAATACCTTGACTTTAACCACGGGGGACACGGGGGACTTAAGTGCATGGAATGGAGGGGGAATAATTATTCTATAATACTATGTATTCAACAGCTGCTCAGTTCCACATTTTAAGCCTGCTGGAGCACATTAAGCAGCAGCAGGACCAGCTGGTGGCCAAGGTCAATCACCTGAGCAGCAGGGTGCTCAACACCTCAACACCTCAAGAGCCAGAGTGTCCTGAATGCATTCAGCTGCCCATCGAATCACTGGAAGTGGTGGATGAGCTTGAAGCATTCCTGAAAGACGCTGCCAATGCAGCAGCCAAACAAAGAATGGTATGCTCCTACCAGTCACTCAACTCTAATTGGTAAAGTGCTGGGGTGGAGGGTGTGGGGTGGAGGTGGGGCAAAGTTTGTCGTACAAGTTATTACATCAGGGCTTTATACCTTGTCTGTATTTTAAGGTGTTTTGTGACTTACTTTTAGATTTCTTCTTTGGCCACGATTTGTGGGCAAGATGTGAAGAGAGTGGCGTGGAACATACTCTCTCGGATGTTCACTGAAGAAGTGGCCAAGACCATAAGCTGGAAGGGGGCAAACGGCAAGAGGGCATTCGGTCACATGTCGTCAAAGACACTGCTGTACCGTAAGTCAAGTACTCAGCAGCAGGGAAGGGAAGTGTAACGGCTCCCACACACAGCTGCGTGCGGTGCGATGCTGGGGTCGACTGAAACTGTAAACGGTGTTGCCAGATTGGGTTGAGTGATTTACGCCCAATCATGATCGAAAACCCATCCCCTTCAGCAAAAAATCTGCCCCAGCAACGATTCTGTCACAGATAAACAATTTAACTCAAATCTGCCCGCCTAAGCCGATATTACAATATATTCGGTTCCTGGAATATCTGGTTCCAATGGGTGGAGCTACCCTGAATATTCACGAGACCATAGCGTGGGCGGGGCGACAAATACAAGCGAGTGGAACAGAAATTATTAGCGTGAGCGCTTCAGATGGCGTTTTGTCCTAAACTACTCCTAACTGTTCGTTTCTCACGAATGACTGAGATTAAGCTTTTTAAATGTCTATTATTGCATGTTTAAATAAATATTTACAAATATATTCTTGTGTTTTGATTCTGTCTCCCAAAGTTGTCTGTAGGCTATTATTGAAATAGCTTTTATATTATAGGATGATAGCTCAAGACAACATAGGCTACTTGGAGTTGCATGTTGTTGCATGCTTTGAATGTTGCTTTACACTCAACTGAAAATCTTTTTGATAAAAACAACTGTCAAAGGTTATCATAAATGTTAAGCTTATTCAGTTGCTTTAACAGTTGTTTTCTCTAGCAGTGCTTTAGAACGTTGGTCAAATTAAGTGATAATTATTTCAATTGTATTGATGTATACATAGCAAGGTCCAACTAAAGTAATGTTATACTCAGTTTGTGCAATTTGTAGTTTTGAATGTACCATTCCAAATGTAAGTACACTTAATTGTAATAAAATAGAGACAAAACTCTAGCAAATTGATGAATTTTTTTTTTTTTTTTTTTTTTGGCACTGCCAAATTTCAAATTTTCTTTCACTGATATCATGCATGGGAGTACAAAATTAAGGGTGTTTGCATCTAGGGCAAATAAAAACCTCATTGTATAATATAGTATAAGACCTCATATAAAAGTAGTATGTTTTTGATCATGAAGAGACAGAGAAATCACTAAGTGTTACTTAACTCACCTCTCACTGTAAAGGTCTGTGGCCTTCAAAGAAGGATATATCTTTCATTTAGAAACACCATGAGGAACCTTTCCAGATTTTTTCAATTCATACAAGGTTTTAAACATTTCCTTATCTATATTGACAGCCAAAATGACAAATTCAACAAAGATGGGTAGGTTTATTTATATGAAATGTGGTTGAGACTCGTTATTATTTTAAAACATCACCATAGCTAATGTTGAATTCTTCAGAAACTATATGTACTGAGCCAATTATTTATTGGCCAAAGCTGTCTACAACAGTAAATTGCACAGAAATAGAGGTCAGAAAAGAAGTTTCTCAGGTGTGATGGGTCATGGACATATAATTAAAAGGTATTCTCATTTAAAGAATATAATATAATATAATATAATATAATATAATATATATATATATATATCTATATATATATATATATATATATATATATATATATATATATATATACATACAGAGCTGGGTAGTAACGGATTACATGTAATCTGGATTACGTAATCAGATTCCAAAACTCAAGTACTTGTAATTAGAGTAGACTACTTTTTAAAATACTCATTAATCAGACTACAGTTACTTTTTTATGGATTACATGATTACATATTATTTACACAATGGTAATAAGTTGTTCACAGTTCATTGATTCTCATAAGTTTCCTTTTTTTAACATTTATATTTTTTCCTAATAAACCTGCCGCTTATATACGTTTGTGATTCTTCGAGTTTTTCCGGCGGAGAGGGCGAGGGGTGTCAGAATCGTCCTCAGAAGAAATCAGCAACAAGATAAAGGAAAATGGAGGGGAACGCAGCCTTTAATCACTGGATGTACATACAGACATGATTTCATTTTTAAAGAAAGAAACAGGGAAAAATGTCACTACCTACCACGGATTAATTTGCTGTCCACAGAAATCTTTGACCTAGCAAAGTTATTGCTGGGAATTTCATGTTCTTTAATATATTTTTTGTAATGTTGATTTTTGTTCATTGTTACTACCTTATGAACTTCAAGTGTTTGGAGATGAAATATTTGACCTAGAAATGATCTTATATATATATATATATATATATATATATATATATATATATATATATATATATATATATATATATATATATATATATATATATTTATTTATTTATTTTAAAAAATAAGTGAGAAAGCTTGGAAACAATTCTCACTCAGAAAAGGCTAGTTAATTTACAAAAAATTGACAAGTAAAAGCCTAAACATTATTATTAATAGCTTTAAATAGAAATGTTTAAGTTACGTTTACTTGGGAATTCCCAGTAAATTTGATTGACTCTTTGTTTGTAAATGTTACTTAAATAGTGCTTATAACTGTAAATAAGTGTGCTGTTAAATAACAGTAATTTAATGAACTGAAAAAAAAAACAAGTAAGATTCACTTCATTTTTCTCTCTTTTGCAAGGTTTGCACACATATATTTTAAGTAAAACAAAGTATTGAATTAAATAAAATCTGTAAGTAAATAGACTTTAGATATAATTATTACCCAAATGAACACAGAGACCTCAATACTTGGTACACCAATGACGGTAACAATCAGTGAATAGTGTTTGAGTACAAATGGTAGAATTTTGAGTAGAAAATGAATCCAGATGTCACAAAACAGTAAGTTACTTAACATTAAAAAAAGCGACCATGAAACAGTGTAAATACAACTCGAAAACAGTGAAAAAATTTTACATTTTAAATTATTCGTGCCCAAATGCATGATGGGAAATATGGGATCATAACTTTGATATTTACTTAAAGAATCACTGTAAACATAACAAACAATTCCAAGTAAAATATACTTATAAATTCCAACTTTAATTTCTACAAGCTTAAATTGAGTACTAATACAGAATTTACTTTATTTTATTTTTTTTAATTCTTGCCTTAACTAAATTATTTAATGTAGAAATTACATTTGTTTTTATGTAGTATTTATTTCACTACAAAATCATTTTTATCAGTGTTCTTTAATATTCATTTTTGTAATGTTGTTATTGTTTTTCATTTCCTCATTGTTACTATGCACTTAAAATGTTTTGAGATGGATAGAAATGTCATTGCTGTGTGAATTTAGTCTTTTTCAAAATTCATGTTTGCAATGTAGCGATTGTTTGATGTTTTTCATTGATACTGTCATATACACTTCTAGTGTTTTTTTGATTAAATATTTGACCTAGCAGTGATATTGCTGTGAATTTTATGTTTTTCAATATCGGTTTTTGTAATGTAGCGGTTTTCTAAATTTACTTAATTATAAGTAAATATGCTTTAAAATCATAAGATGTGATTTTGGTTTAATCAGTGTTACTAGCAAACACTAACAGCAAGGTACACTCCGGGATATTGGTTTATTTGAACTCAGAGGGAGTGTCAGCCATGTTAAAAAAGTTAACAGCTTAAGTCATTTGTGGATTAATGCTTATTGTTGACTCGAACCGTTTCAAACGATTCAGTTCGATTTGGTGAACTGGTTCAAGAAGATCCGGTTACATCGAGTGATTCGTTCACGAACCGGATATCACTAAACTGCAGTGCTGTGAACGCGCTCCTAACAGACCCGGGAGAGAAGTCAATGCTGAATAAAGTCATAGTTTTTGATATTTTTGGACCAAAATGTATTTTCGATGCTTCAAAAAATTCTAACGGACCCTCTGATGTCACATGGACTACTTTGAAGATGTTTTTATTACCTTTCTGGACGTGGACAGTATACCGTACATACATTCTCAATGGAGGAACAGAAAGCTCTCGGACTAAATCTAAAATATCTTATACTGTGTTCCGAAGATGAACGGAGGTCTCACGGGTTTGGAAGGACATGAGGGTGAGTCATTAATGACATAATTTTCATTTTTGGGTGAACTATCCCTTTAAAATCTGATATTTCAGGAAATGCAGGAAAAGGTAACACAACCAACTTCTCATTTCTTATTTGTGCGTCCTCATTTCCACCCCACTTAGGACCAGTGTTGCAAGATTGGGTGTACGATTTCCACCCCAAAAGCTCACCAAAACCTGCCCAAAACTTTAACTGCCAAAATAATGTGGTGGAATTTTATTGATATGTCAATCAAGATTAATAAAGACTTTTGACTATAATAATGATGATAAAATAAAAAAAAATACATTTCCCAGGAAACCTAATCAAAACAGTGCAAACGCATTAAAGAGAATTATATATATATATATATATATATATATATATATATATATATATATATATATATATATATATATATATATATATGTTTATGCTTAGAAACTATCTCACAGTGGAAATCAAAAAATTCATCTGAAATCATCTGAAAAACACTTGCATCATTTTCAGTCTCAACAGTAAGAATAAGCAATTTTTTTTTTTTTTTTGTGCATACACCATGACAGCCATAAATGTGTCATTTAATGATACATATTGTATGATAATGCGATAGCAAACTATTAACAACAACAACATGCTCAAGTCGTTTGTGAAGTGCATTGTAGAACACAATGCAGAAGTTTGCACAATCAAAACTGTTTGTACACCAGTCCAGTCTGGACAGTTTGAGAGATGTCCTGATGCTGGAGTAGTATAGGAGTGTAGGCTCATCAACTTTTGATTGAATCATTCAACTCTGATCGGATTTCAGTTACAGTATAATCCAATCGGATTATATTTACAAAGTGTCTTCTTCTTTGAGTTGTCTCTCACCACATGCACAAGCTATGGAAGTAATTTAATGGCAGATGTTTTTGAAATATAAACACTTGTGTGTGTGTGTGTGTGTGTGTGTGTTATTATCAGAGATGGCAACGTTGGCGAAGGAGGTACGTGACAAACTCAAAAAAGAAGAATTAAAAACAAAGGAAATAGAAGGTCAGAAAAGTGCAGAAAAGTTTTACAAAGTGGTAAATCAGGATGACACCAGGCTAAGTAATTTGCAAAACCTGCGAAGCAGTTTATGTTCATGACAGCCACAAGACGGGTACGTCTAACATGGTGCATCACAAGTGTGCTGCTAAACTTCCACGAACACGAAGTTTTGTCCGTCGAGATCCCAGTAGAGTACCACAAAGAGGGGTGGCATATTTATTTTTCTAATTTAAGTTTGTGAGGGTTAGCTACGATATGCCGTTTTTTTTTTTCAACTGTTTGCCAAAACATGCGACTATAGCCTATGCCTACATTAAGATATTTATTTTAATTTTTTTTTTTTTTTTTTTTTTTACTGCCTGTTGTTTCTTTTGGCATATAAAATAGGCATTGTCTGATAGAGATATCAATAAAGGTTCATCTGTGTCGCAGAATTGGTGTTGTTTCCGATTTCTACATGCTCAATAACATCCACAGTAAAATAAATAAATAAATAAATACATAAATAAATAAAATAAATAAACAAAATAGTCGACAAACTGTGCCCATTAATTAGATGTACAAGGCAAGCAGGTAAGTTTTTGGGGTTGTTTTGGACAACTACAAATGTGAACATTATTAGCCTATAATGTAAATAACTTGTTATTTTATTCGAGCTTTCTATCTGTTTGCTAAAAAATAAAGTGAAATAGGCATTTAGTAGTAGGCTAAATAGCAGCATGTTGAAATGATTGTGCCAAAATGCGTTTTCTATTAGGCTACAATGAAAATATTGTACAGTATAGTGCGTTTAATTTAGGCTATTTATTTATTTTTATCCCTGTGCGCCGATCGGAGACGGAGTTCACTGCTGATATTCTGAGAGCTTTCTAGTCTCGCGGCTGTCATCAGCAGCGCCGTGCATCGCCCAATCAGCGGATGGCGGGCGGGTGCGGTTTTGGAAATTGGTCAAAAACGTTGGTGCGGATGGATGGCGGACGGATGATGAGTTTTGTGATGCGGTTGCGGATGAAATAATAGCCCATCCGCGCATCTCTAATACATATATATTAACAGTGCTTGCATTTTTTAATTTTTATCCATTGTATCTTTAGGGCTTGCATTTTATAGACTGAAATTCAACATATATTTAAGATGTGAATATTTAATTTAAACACATTTTACATACATTTTTATTATTTAACATCTTCAATTTTGTGTTCATTTGCAATAACTTTAGTGACATTTTTTTAAACAATGCTTCATTAATTTATTAATAACAAAATAAGTCTTAAAAATTTGAAATAGGTTACTGATTGCATTTGAAGCAAGATGGTTTGTATCCAAGATACAATGTGCAGCATGTTGTGATCTTGAAATAAAATCTGGAATATACACCATTCTTTCAGCATCCCTAACCAGCTGTACCAAGAAACCTTTTTTCCTTATTTGAAAAAGAACCTACAGCTCAGCTTTAAACTGATGTGCACAACTCACAACTACAGAAGAGACATATATATTATTTTATACATTTCACCCCCACACTTATGTAGTAGTGATGGGGGATATTAAGCTTTTCAAAGCTTTGAAGCAACTGAACAAATTGCTTTGCAAAAGGATTCACTGTTGCGAAGCGTTCAAAACGCCACTCGCTGGTGACTCCTGGTCAGAATAGTGTAGATGCAACAAAACTCTGGCTAACGCGCCCAAAAACAGCTTTTATAAACCCACTGCAAATGTTTTACCTAAAGTATAACCTAACAAATGCAACTGACTAATCATCTAATATCATTAATTAATAAGCGTATATTATGTGTGCTTTTATCAGTTTTCAGGGCTTGCTTGTTTGTACTATGGATGGCTCAGCTAAACAATTGGAATTAAAAAAACAAAACAAAACAAAAAACGCCTACAATCCATATTTGAACAAAATGACAAACGTGGAAAATATCTAGGCAACTTGCTTAAATGTATATGAGGAAAAAACACTTATAACTATTATTAAAAATGAAAACATTTTCCATACCCCACAAGATATTAACGCAACATTTCAGACATTTTACAAAAATCTGTAAAATAATAACAATAACAAACACAATGATAAAGAAACTGATAAATTTTCTAAACTTAACTTAGAAAGAATAATAATAATAATAAAAAAACAATGATTAAAAGAATATTCTTTTTGCACTACCAAACAATAAAAAAAACAGGTTTAGATGGTTTCCTTCCACAATTTTAAATACACTTTGGGTCAACCATTTCACTACAGTTTTTAGATATGACAGGAGAACATAAAAACAGCTCGTCCATCCCTCAGCAAATTAATACATTATTTACTTATTTTATTTTATTATTTTATTTTAGAATTTAATGTTTGCATCCCCCAGGATACATAGCTGCTTTGGAGGTAAAAATTAATTGAAAAATGAATGCCAGATATTTAAAGAATTTTATACTGGACAGTTTGTACTCAAACATGTTGTTAGTTTTTTATTTTTTATTTTCTAACTTGCAGGTTCATGCAGCACTTAAATAAATTTAATGAATTAAATGTGAATGGAGTGAATGGCTCAGGTCTGGTCTAAATTAACAAAAACATGTCTCTGTCATTTAACACGTGTTTGCTTTTAGTAAACTTCACAGACAAGACAACATTACTCCACATGATGGCATCTGAATCAGAATTCAAAGTTCTGTCCTGGAATATCCGTGGTCTGAAAACAAGACTAAATGAAAAAGAAGCTCTACTGGCAATCTTTGGAAAATATGACGTTGTGCTTCTGCAAGAGACTCATATTGGTGAGAAAGACATTCGTAAAATCACTGAGGCCTTTGGTGGGGAATATGACATAGAAACACTGAAGGATAAGGAATTCAAAGAGCAACTGAAAAGGGAGAGGAAGACGATGTATTTGACTCTCTTCAGTTCAAGCAGCAAAGGTGTTGCCATTCTGATCAACAAACCACACACACGTCTGGAAGCAATTTGTGAGGGTGGAGATTATGCTTGGGTTCATGCGGGGACTGGCAATCAGAAGTACACATTTGTGAGTGTCTATTACCATTCTGGCGATGACCATCTAATCTGTGATCTCATGGTAAAGATTTTCTCCAGTTTCTTAAGAAGTGGGTCAGAAGCTTTTAAATGCAGGCCTGTATTTGGTGGAGACTTTAACACAACACTTGATGACCAGGATGTGAAGAATGCACATGGGCCACGGAGAAAAAGACTGATTAGGTTCATGAGTATATTGCAGCTGTCAGATGTCTGGAAAGAAATGCATAAAGGAGAGAGTAGATCAGAATCAGAAAGATACATGCATTCGTGTAGCAAGCCCATATCCAGATTAGACTATTTTTTCATGTTAAACCAGGATCTGAAATATGTGCAAAGTTGTGAAATATGCAAAGATATAGATCTGTCTGATCATTTCCCCTTGAGCCTTAGTCTGAAAATGAGTGAAACTGATGTTGAAGAGTTGAATCCCAAAATGTCGTCGTTGAAAGTAGAAGATTAAAGATCTAAGGATACTCCATACGTAGTGTAGCACCTGGACCAATCATACACACAATTATTAATCCAGAAACTCACTCTTGCAACAAAGTTCTGTGGAGCATCTCTGAAATGCCAACTTACATCTCAAGTGCAGCTAACACCAGGGACCAGTTGCATAAACGTAGCTACTATGTTAAGACTGTATCTTATGTACTAATTTGACCAACTTGCAATTAACCAAGAGGTTAATCTGTCTTACTTTTCCAATTAGACCAATTACTCTTTTTATATTACTGACTTTAAAAGATAATATCAGCTAACTAGTCAGTAACACTTAGTATAGAAATCTATTCTCACTATTAACTATTTGCTTACTACGTGCCTATTATTAACATATTGGCTGTTTATTAAAGCACAAACTACCTTACTAACTATTAATAAACAGCACATTAGGAGGATTTTATTAAGGTCCTTAAATACACCTTTTTAATCCTATATATAATTTTAATATATATATATATCACTGAATCTCTTGTCACAGTGTGAACACTTGTACAGCAAATTCTGATTTAGTTTTATTCTTAGACTCATCGTTTATATATATATATATATATATATATATATATATATATATATATATATATATATATATATATATATATATATATATATATATATATACGATGAGTCTAAGACTAAAACTAAATCAGAATTTGCTGTACAAGTGTTCACACTGTGACAAGAGATTCAGTGATTTGTCAAACCTGAAGACACACAAGAGGATCCACACTGGAGAGAAACCGTATCACTGCACTGCATGTGGGAAGTGTTTCAATAATTCATCTGCTCTACACAGACAAAAAACACACAGTAAGTAGATCATCTTCAGATCCAGCAGTTTCAGATCTGATGCTGCGTCCTCAACAAATGTGACACAATAATGCATCAAGCAATAAAATATAATTTCACAGTGAATCACAGTCAGAAAGTTTTAAAATTGTATATCATTTTTCTTCATGATATAAATAATATCATTGTTTTCTTATGAGTTTCATATAATGTTCATATAATGTACAATTGTCATTCATTTGATGATCAAAGAGCAAAAGATGCCAATGAATTTTCCTCTCACCAGGAGACTCTCTCAGGATAGATCTACTATTCCAACAGTTTTAAAACATTCAACATTTAAAAGCTTTAAAGAGTTGTAAATTGATTGATTTTTATGTTCATTTAGAACTTCCAAATAATTGTCAAACCCCAAATAAAAGGCTGGTCAAGCTGGTCTCCCAGTCGGGCCAGGGTAGTTTTAGCTGGTCTCTAATTTTAACCATATTTTCTATCACCCTACACCTAAACCTTCCCCTTACAGGAAACATTCAGCTTTGTCTGATTTTCAGTACACTCCATACTGTGTGATTTATAAGCTTGTTTCCTCATGGAAGACACTACTACTACCTCTTCAGTCAGTTTAAATAAAAGAACTGCTCTCTGAGCCCTTTGTCACTTTAATCAGACTGAATAAGCTTTTTTTTTTGCACTACAATCTTTTTATCTGCACTGTTTGTTCTGTATCTGCATCTGTCATGTGCTGCTTTATTTAACTTTATTTTTATTATCTTTTTACATGCCCTTATTTGTATAGTTGTATTTTAGATTTGATCTGTATCTATCTGTATTTTTAGGCTCTACTGTTAGTGTTATCTGTATGCACCAAGGGTCTGAGAGTATTTCAATTCTCTGTATGTATGTACTGTACATGTGGAAGAATTGACAATAAAGCTGACTTGACTTGACACACACACACACACACACACACACACACACACAACATGAACACAAAATAAAACAAGTCAAAAGAATGGAAAAAGAATAGATAATTTAAGCATTATATGTAGCTTTTTAAATAAATAAATAAAAAAACAAGTAGATATATTAAAAACGAATAGGGAATGTTAATGTTAGAGGAAAGGAAAGGAAAGGAAAGGAAAGGAAAGGAAAGGAAAGGTGGCCAAGTATGGTATCCCATACTCAGAATTTGTGCTCTGCATTTCACACATCCAAGTACATACACACAATACACCGTGAACACAAAATAAGCAAGTCAAAAGAACAGAAAAAGAATAGATGATTTAATAACAATTTAATTATATTTATTTATTTATGTAACATTCTAATTTTATACGTTGATGTAAATTCTTCATGACTGTGACGTGTTTTAATGGGTGTGTGTGCTGAACATTCGAGTCTCATTCAAACACTGGAGCGGAGGGAGTTGCCATGGAAACGGGGCGCCAACACAACAATTAGTCTTCAAACTAGTCCGTTAGCATCTTACCTGTTTCCAGAGGAGGTAAAATTAGGCTAACTCCCTAGACCAGGGATAGGCAACTTCGGTCCTGGAGGGCCACTGTCCTGCAGAGTTTAGCTCCAACCCTAATTAAACACACCTGAACAAGGCAATCAGTGTTTTCGGGATTACTAGATAGATACAGGCAGGTGAGTTTTTATGAGGGCAGAAGCTAAACTCTGCAGGATAGTGGCCCTCCAGGACTGGAGTTGCCTATCCCTGCCCTAGACAAGTGGTCTCCAACCCTGCTCCTGGAGAGCTACTGTCCTGCAGATTTCAGCTCCAACCCCAATCAAACACACCTGAACCAGCTAATCAAGGTGTTCAGGGGCACTTGATAATTACTTCAGGAGCGTTGGAGCAGGGTTGGAACTGAAGTCTGCAGGATGGTAGCTCTCCAGGAGCGGGGTTGAAGATCCCTGCCATAGACTGAACTCTTTATGAAAGTTTGGGATTTTAATTACAACTTCATGTGTAGATGAGAGCATTTGACAGTTCTGTAAAAGATTTGCTGGTATTTTTTCAATGGGTGATTGGAAATTGGCTTATTTATTTAACCTAACGTTAAACAAACTGTACTGTTAATCGTTGACGTCACTTACATCAGCACAACAATAAACTGAATCAAGTTCAAGTTTTGATCTCTCATGGTAAACAAATATTGACAAAACCTATTGATTTCAGGAGCAAAAATAAATAAATAAACCCTCAGCAACGGGAAGCTCCAAGATCTCAAAATTTCTGAAGGGAGCCCTAGATGGAGAAAGAACACAGGTGAACTGGGAAAGCTAATTAAAATTTTACTGGACGTAAAATGCGTGCATAGAATATATACCCGTTACACCATCTCGGCGTAGTGCTACGCCTGGGACTAAATCTTACGCCTCGTCAGAGGTAGGTGTAAAGTGAAAGTCATGATTTGCTCGGACATTATTCATTTTTAGGTTTTACATCTGTTAGTTATTTCTTACAGCAGACGTGAACTGTAATGTTTATGGTCTTTTCAGGCAGGATAATGTACATGAATTGCGAAGCTCTGTGTAGACTATAGCTTACCACACTGTCGACAATAATTAATTGAATACAAAATATATTTCTGCACAGCATGTAATAATTATGCAGTAAAATATTACATATGACCTGGGATTATTAAAAGAAACCATTTGACATCTTGTTTTTAAGGACAGTGTAAATGCTTGGAAATTTTTAATGTTTTTAATTCCATTCATTATTTGTAGCGTGCCTACCATCCAATAATCAGAATAGGTTTTGTGCTTTGTTACTTTTAATCAGAAATAAATGATCAGCTTTCAAAATGTGCTTTTAAATATTTTCACAAAATACAAACGTGTTTTTTTTTTTTTCAGCCACAGATAGACGCCAGTAAAACACAAAATGTCACGTTATAGTCACATTTACCTCAGGAAAGACTAGATAGTCAGCTATAAAAATATCTCTAGAGAGAAGCATTGTATTACATTTATTATATTTTACTTAACCTTGATGAAATCTGTCATAGGAGTGTGCAGGGAGACTTTAGATATAAAAACGCGGAAGTGTTTACTCAATGAAATCATGGCACGGTGGCTTCACGTGTTATGATGTCTTGAGCAGTTCAATTCTATATTAGTAGTTGTAGACATTGCGGTGTGAACATGGTCTCAGCTATATCTATAACTGCGGGAGAATGTAAAGCCCAGCATAGGGCTTACAACCAGCTTTTTTACATCTAGGTGGTGCAATAGGCCCGAGTCTGAGCGAACCTCCTTTTAGACATTTCCAAAAAACAGTGAACCATATGGCTAGTAAGTTAACCTCAAATATACACTATTGTTCAGAATTCAGTAAGATATTTTATGTTTTTTGAAAAGACATCTCTTATGCTCACCAAGGCTGAATTTTTTTTTTTTTTTTAAATCAGATAAAAATAGCACTTTCCATAGCACTTTCCCCTGGTGTGAACATTGTAGCCAGTGCTCTCACCTGGTCTGACATCACAGGCTCTGGCTCCGGGGCGATCCTCAGCTCTGTCGCTCTCTGGCGATGGCTCGTTGGTCATGGCAGGCTCTGGTTCTCCATCAGCAGTGGGCTCAGGCTTATGCTCTGTGCTGCGGGGTGAGAATGGGTTGCGCTCTGGGTCCTGTGACAGTAGTCCATGTGACATCAGGAATTTATTGAAGCATCGAAGATACATTTTGGTCTTTATTCAGCATTGTCTTCTCTTCCAGGTCTGTTGTGAGTGCGACTGCTGTGACAGTTGACGTACGATGCTGCTGATGTGTTATCGTTGTTATTGGGCGCACCAGAAAACACGTCAGCAGCGTCATGAACGCGCTCACAACAGACTCGGAAGAGAAGACAATGCTGAATAAAATTTTTATTTTTTTTTTTGACCAAAATGTATATTCGATGCTTCAACAAATTCTAACTGACCCTCTGATGTCACATGGACTACTTTGATGATGTTTTTATTACCTTTCTGGACATGGACAGTATACCGTACATACATTTTCAATGGAGGGACAGAAAGCTCTCGGACTAAATCTAAAATATCTTAAACTGTGTTCCGAAGATGAACGGCGGTTTTACGGGTTTGGAACGACATGAGGGTGAGTCATTAATGACATAATTTTCATTTTTCAGTGAACTAACCCTTTAACATATTGGAATGCCTTGTCCAGCCGGATATGAGAAATAAACATAAACCCCATTATAAACGTGATGTAAACATGATTTCTAATCGTGTCCTCTTTTGGAAGGCTAAACAAAGTAGTTTTGCTTTCTCAATGAAACCGTGTCACACACCACGGCCTTGAGTATAGTGAGACCCGGCCCACTTGAGAGAACAGAGATGGGCAGCTCATAGGTGGATTCTACCAAGGAGCGTATCTTGTGCTTGCAGCAACCACATGTGGTGACCCCAGGCTGGACTCCGCGTCGTCCATGGTGAAAGTCGATTCGGCGAACCACAGTGCAAAGTTGATGTATTTCCTCCCATCACGGATCAGCTGCAGGCATGACGAAGCGGATATCATCCTCTTTTGGAAGCCCAAACAAAGCAGTTTCGCTTTCACAGTGAAACACAGCGTCTATACGACATGGTGGCGGCAGCAACAACAACAATACTACAACGAGAATAAAAGGTACACCTTCTTTCTTTGCATGAACATTTGGGCGGTGTTATGCAAATCTTCCCACATATTTACGTAGATATGTGGGGTGTGTTAGAACGAGTCGTTTTAGGAGGCGGGGACGAGGCTTAACTTTTATAAAGAATATCTCTTTGGATTTGAGACTTTGGTCTTTGCAACTTTACATATCTTCTTTATGCACCAAGAGCTTGTAACACTCCAAAGAGAAAGGAAAATTTGAAATTGCAACATATGACCCCTTTAAAATGTCAAATTAATATTTACTTATCAGGCAAGTGGCTGCATGATAAGCGGGACAGTTATGCAGTGTAGTCTTTATCACCCTGCAAAGGTTTCTTTTGCAAAATAATCTGCTGACTGTACACTATCCCTCAGTCTGGGAACCACTGGAGTAGGTGATTTGTGCTCTATTAGTTTGGTCTGTTACGATGCTCTGTGTTTGATTACTAATGCCTGTGTAGCACGGCGTTGCTCATAGAGGACAAAAACATTCAGCCTCGACTCTTTATCGTCATTTGTGGTAACATTTGCAAAGCGTTCCAAATTGAACAAAACTATATAAATTCAAAAAAAAAAAAAAAAATTGAATAATAAAATTTAACGTTATTCTACGTTATTTTATTAGAATGCATTATTTGTTTTCTGTGCCTTTCTGAAAACCCATTTGAAACTCTCCTCTTATTTTATTTTTTTAATATAGGCCTATGTTATATGAACAGAACTGTGCTATTTCAAACATACTGAAATACTTCATACATGGACCAAAGGCGGAGCGGTGTTTCTGATACCAGTGAGCGAGGAGTGGAGCGGGATTGGTAAATGGTCAGCCCGGAGTAGAGAGATTATTAAATGATCATAGCGCGCAGTGGAAATTATTGACGCTCCACTCCGCCGGACACCGCCACACAAATGTGGCTTTTGATTACTTTTAATGACTGTCCTCCTGCAGGGTTTAACACAAAGTAACAGCTCACTACCAGTTACTAAGATACTGTAACAGTCTGTCACAAGTAATTCCAGTTGCATTTTTCACCAATAAATTTCTTAAATTATCATTTCACTATGTTCTGGCTGTAAATGGATAATATATTGGTTCCAATGTTGGGCAAGTTATTCTGAAAATGTAATCAAATTACTGATTATTCCTTTTAAAAGTAATCACATTTCTAAAGTAATTAGTTGCATTACTAGTTACATTACTTTTTTCTTTAATTCACTTATATTAAACTTTGAACTTTTATTAACAATATGAATAAGGAAAATGTTTTATCCGCATTCTAACAAAAATAAATAAATAAATAAATAAGTAAATAAATAACGGTCTTTGGATTTTCCCTTTCTTTATAACGATCGTAGTTTGTGGTTCATTATTAGCTTATTAATTAAAACACATAAGACTTAAAATAGTACAATGGCAAATTTGTAGTTCAATGTTTTATTCATTTATTTATTTCAAATGAAAACAGCTACAATAATGACAAACTCACTTAGCCTATATTAAAGGAAGAAATTCAACTTTCCTGTTTTAGCCTAAATAGAAACTCTGCATACGCTTGCACCTGTTAATTGTTTATATTTTATATTAGTTTATGTTGCTTTTGTGCAATAGATGAATAACAATTTATTTTATTTAGATATTTTATGTTTAGATATTTCTACTTTGCGGGAGTCACGTGAATCATTTTATTTTCCCGCATCCCGCACACACACGAGTCTCTGCTCTCACCTATCAAGTCTTGTCCCGCGCCACACTATGTTGTGTCGGGTCTCGCGGGAGCAGGTCCCTAATTCACTTGTACTTGACTCGACAGTGCATGTGCTACATCCTCTTTACAATCTCTAGATTATAAAACACTGTATTCTGTCAGCAATGTAACACGGTAGTAACGTATAGAGACCTCTGCTTGTAACTATACTCTAAATACTTTTTTGAAAATTATAACGCGTTAAATTTCCCCGTTACTATAAAAGTAGTCAAAAATACAGTAATGCGTTACTGCCCAACATTGATTGGTTCACAGCAGTTTAATCTTCCTTAGGCTTTTCCATGAATGTTAATCAAACAATAGAACACAGAGAAAAAAACACTTTTGTAGCTTAAACAGATTTATTAGATTTTATTTATACAGTGAATATGCAGTATTGTTTTACAATTGATTATTCAATTTCTGTACCTGAATACAGTCAGAATTACCTGAAGAATATAAAGCAGTTTATTTCATTTTGTATAATTTTTCTATTATATTTATCTGTTTGTAATTTGCTTATTTTCTATGCTGATTTATTCACCTACAAAATCTTTTTTTTTTTCATAATTAAAAATCATATTTTTTTTTTCCAAATAGAGCTGTTCAACTCATGTGGTGATTTTTTTATTATTATTATTATTTATTTTTGTCATATCGCAATATACATCGCCGAGAAAAAATTATCGCATTGTGAGTTATTTTTTTCCAATATCGTGCAAGTTTAGTCAGTAGCTTCTGCAGCATGAACGCAAACATGTAGTCCTCCAAGTAGCGGTGGCTGACTCGAGTCGAGATGTGGGGTGATGACATCATTGTTTTGTTTTTTTGTGATCAACATTTTTTTATTTTGGAGTCAATAAAACAACATCATTCAGAAAAACAAAACAGGGAAGGGGAAACAACAGACACATCAATATTTTTACAATCTGAAAGTAAAGAAGAAAAAAAAAGAAAATAAGTGTTTAAGTCATTCCATTAAACAATCCGAAATCCCGGCAGAAAAACATTTCCATGCAACAATGGTACTGGGTTTAGCCTTGTTCATTCGTGCCATTTGTACATACAAATGTAACTATTTTAAGTAGGCTGTGAAAGGTACCTGATGATACAGTGTTACAGATATGGCAGTTATAGGTCGATTTGCAGTTTCATTTTAAACCTTTTGTAAGGAGTTATGTATACTCTGTGGATGACTTTGAAATGGATAAGACAATGGATGAGCCAAGTTTTTAAAAGTTTAGATTAGATTAGACATGTTTAGATTATCATTTTTATTTCCTGTGCCAGCAAATAAAATATTTTGGAGCCTATGTGGTTTAACCTTGTCAGCTTTGATTGCTCTCCATAGCCCCTTTCACACTGCATGTTGGACCCGGAAAATTGCCGGGTCCCTTCTGTGTGAACGCATATACGTCCCGGGATTGATCGAAAACGCTAGGCAGGTTAACTTTCACTGAAGCTGGTAAACGATCTCAGCTTCAGCGCGGAAAGTGAGGAACTAACTGATCTCTGCTTCGTTACAGTTTGCACATATTTGTTTCATCGCGGACGTTGATCTGCCTTCAAAAACACCAGCTAAAAGAGTCGCGCGACACAATGCGCGTCATCACTTCGATACGGAATTAGATCTGGCTTTTGTTCACACAGCGCTCGTTCCGGATCGATTACCGCAATGTTACTATGTCCCCGACCCGGGTTCGATCCCGGAATCAATCCCGGGACGTGTTTGCTTTCACACAGAAGTCGACCCGGCAATGTTCGGGCAATTTGCCGGGTCCGACGTGCAGTGTGAAAGGGGCTCTAGTAACATTGCCGCAGAATACGTCTTCTGTGACAGTGAAGTAACAAAATCCTCCACCTTCTGAGGGGAGTCAAACATCATCTGCTCACCTTTGTGCTGTACTTTAGTTACTTCTGGGTATGTGAGGAAGGGCTGGAGACCGAGGGCTGTCATCTTCTTCAAAACTGGATTAAAGCTCTGTCTCTTGGTAGTTGTGGCTGGACTAAAGTTGGGAAATTGTCCTGCTATAGCTATACCGTTAGTTATAGCCACATCCAGGTCCTCTCTATAGATGGCGGAATCTTTTGAATTTTTTTCTTTATTGGCGATTGTTCATCTGTTTGTTTTTCCCGAACGTCCTTGACTGCTGAGGTACTCATAGTGGGCTAGGTAAAGAGTTGTTCACAATTTACTGACAGGATATATATAATTTCTGACAAAGTGAGCAGAAAGAAGGACTATGCGTGCATTGCTGCCAAAGGGTCACGTGATCTTCCATGACATCATTGTTTCACAAAATATACAGATTAGCTGTACACACGAAAACGCAAAGGTGTCATTTTCAGATTTATCCACTCTGGGACCCGGTTAAAAAAAAAAAAAAAATACATTTCACTCTCCCAAAAGCCGGATCCGCCTGGATGAAACACATATACCATACAAAATATTTACATATACAGCTAAATGTGTCTCTGTGTGTACGGGGCCTTACTGTGATTGTTTTTTGTATGACTGTGTAGAACAGATGACTGAATGAAACGCTTCCCACGTACAGTGTAGTGATACGATTCCTCTCAGGTGTGGATACTCTCATGTCTTTTCAGACTTGATGAATCACTATATCTCTTGTCACAGTGTGAACACTTATAATGTTTCTCTCCAGTGTGGACCCTCTCATGTCTTTTCAGACTTGATGAACACTATATCTCTTGTCACAGTGTGTACACTTATAAGGTTCTCTCATCCGGTGTGAATCCTTTCAGACGTGATGAAATCATGAATATCTCTTGTCACAGTGTGTACACTTATGAAGTTTCTCAGTGTGGATGCTCTCATGTGTTTTTAAGACTTGGCAACTGATTAAATCTCTGGTCACAGTGAGAAACACTTATAAGGTTTCTCTCCAGTGTGGATCCTCTCATGTCTCTTCAGACTTGATGAATCAATATATCTCTTGTCACAATGTGAACACTTATAATGTTTCTCCCCAGTGTGGATCCTCTCATGTCTTTTCAGACTTGATGAATCACTATATCTCTTGTCACAGTGTGTACACTTATAAGGTTTCTCTCCGGTGTGAATCCTCTCATGTGTTTTCAGATGTGATGAAACAATGAATCTCTTGTCACAGTGTGAACACTTATAAGGTTTCTCTCCAGTGTGGATCCTCTCATGTGTTTTCAGACTTAGCAACTGATTAAATCTCTTGTCACAGTGAGAACACTTATAAGGTTTCTCTCCAGTGTGGATCCTCTCATGTGTTTTCAGATTTGCTGAATGACTGAATCTCTTGTCACAGTGTGAACACTTATAAGGTCTCTCTCCATTGTGGATCCTCTCATGTGATTTCAGACATGATGAATCACTGAATCTCTTGTCACAGTGTGAACATTTGTAAGGTTTCTCTCCAGTGTGGATCCTCTCATGTGTTATCAGACTTGATGAATCACTGAATCTCTTGTCACAGTGTGAACACTTGTAAGGTTTCTCTCCAGTGTGGATCCTCTCATGTGTTTTCAGATATGCTGATTGATTGAATCTCTTGTCACAATGTGAACACTTATAAAGTTTCTCTCCAGTGTGGATCCTCTTGTGTGTTTTCAGATTTGCTGATTGATTAAATCTCTGGTCACAGTGTGAACATTTATAAGGTTTCTCTCCAGTGTGGATCCTCTCATGTGTTTTCAGATTTGATGAATTACTGAATCTCTGGTCACAGTGTGAACACTTATTAGGTTTCTCTCCAGTGTGGATCCTCTGGTGCAGTTTTAAACTGCTCGCTGAACTAAAAGTCTTTTCACACTCAAAGCACATGTATTCTCTCACACCAGTATGTATTTTCTGATGTACTTTCAAACTCTGTAGATGCAAAAAACTCTTACCACAAAAATGACATGAATGTGGCTTCTCCTTTGCATGAACTTCATAGTGTTTCTTCAGAAGTGAAGCCCATAAAAACATTTTACCGCATTGATCACATGTGTACGGTTTCTCTCCAGTGTGGATGTTCATGTGTCTCTTAAGGTTTGCTGATTGTTTGAAACTCTTCCCGCACTGATCACAAGTGAAAGGTTTCTCTCCAGTATGAATTCTCATGTGACGGTCAAAACTTGTTTTGTGTGTGAAACTCTTTCCACACTGAGCACAGGTGAAAGTTTTCTTGACTCTTTTTTTCTTTAAATCTTTCTGTTTGGTTTGAGAGCAACTCAAAGGTTTTCCTCCAGTTTTGACATGATTTTTCTCCTCAACTTCACTGAATTCTTCATTCTCCTCTTTCTCGTCAATGAACTCTGAAATAAAAGTAAAAATTATTTATTTTTGGTAACTTGTTTAAAGCTGAGAAAAGTGAACATAAAAGTGACCCCATTCAATGTTTAACGTCTGTAAATACACAATTGAATTTTTTTTTGCCTCAGATTTAATGGGGACAACTCAGTAAACATAAAATTTACACAATGTTATTTTTTTTGAATGCCCTCTACACATTTTGAAGCATCGTTGTTGGTTTTTGAGCTGTATAAAACAAGAAATATAAAAATTTTACTAGGGCTGTGACGGTAGACTTTTACCATTTTTTTTATATTTAGATATTTTATATACATAGGGCCAATCTATCAATCTATCTACACACACATATATATATATATATATATATATATATATATATATATATATATATATATATATATAAGGGATATGCCGGTATCAAATTTTCCTGTTTCGATTAATTGATAATGCTTTTATCACGGTATACGGTATTATCATGGTATTGATATTTAGTTTCAAAAAAGTGGTCATAATACAGTATAACAGGTTATAAAACTTTTTTCTTCAAAAATAACTGAACATTTCAATACAAAGCAGTACAGAAAAATATATAAAGTGCAAAAGAACTATAAAGACCCATAGGTATCACTTTACAATAAGACCTCATTAGTTAATCTTAGTTAATGCATTAACATTCACAATGAGCAATAGCTACATTTGCTACAGAAGTTATTCATCTTTGTTAAAGTCTTAGTTCATATTAGCTTGTTAAATAACACAGTTGCAACTTTCAGTTTTACCAACATGATATTAAATATTGGAATACCTAAGATGAATGAATGTTCAGAAGAATTTTTCATTGGCAGGGTTTGTTAACTAATGAATTAACTGATGTTAACTAATGAAGCCCTAATGTAAAGTGTGAACGAACAATAAAGAAACACAACACTTTCAAACAATATGTAGAGCATGTTGTAGTCCAGATTAAAATGAAAAAAAAAAAAGTTTGAAAATAAGTAGCCTATCAAGTCTAAATATTTACGTATTTGGCACTGTGATAAACACCGTAGCAAATACACAAATCTGAATGGCTATTTAAAATTATTTAAATACGTTTTAGAAAGTAGCGCAGCTGTTTTATTTATGGGGTCTCCAGAGTAACGGCTGCATTTTCTGCAGTTTAGCGCCATTTGCTGTCAGAGAGTGAATGTGCTTTCTCTCACGTGCTCCCCCATGTGCTTCTCATGCGTGCTTGTTTACATCAGAGCGCACACGCGTCTTTCAAGCAGCATACAGTGGTGTTGTGCATTTTGACCAGTTGATGGAAACAGAATTCTTAAAATTTATGTCAAATTCTGAATAATTTGTAATATATAATTATTCACTGTATTTAGACGTGCCCATGATAACAATATTGTGCATATTCATTACAGAGATATTTTACATTACAAATTTCTCTCAAATACTGTTCACAAATCTGTCTAAATCTGTGTCAGTGAGCACTTCTCCTTTGCCGAGATACACCATCCACCTCACAGGTGTGGCATATCAAGATAGTGATTAGACAGCATGATTATTGCACAGCTGTGCCTTAGGCTGGCCACAATAAAAGGCCACTTTAAAATGTGCAGTTTAACTGTATTGGGGGGTCCGGTGGGAGTCTGAAAACCAGTCAGTATCTGGTGTGACCACCATTTGCCTCACGCCATGCAACATATCTACTTCACATAGAGTTGATCAGGTTTTTTGATTGAGGCCTGTGGAATATTGGTCCACTCCTCTTCAATGGCTGTGCGAAGTTGCTGGATATTGGCAGGAACTGGAATACGCCATCATATACGCCAATCCAGAGCATCCCAAACATGCTCAATGGGTGACATGTCTGGTGAGTATGCTGGCCATTAATGAACTGGTTTGTTTCCAGCTTGCAGGAATTGTGTACCTATCCTTACAACATGGGGCCGTGCATTATCATGCTGCAACATGAGGTGATGGTCGTGGATGACTGGCACAACAGTGGGCCTTAGGATCTTGTCACGGTATCTCTGTGCATTCAAAATGCCATCAATAAAATGCACCTGTGTTCGTTGTCCATAACATACGCCTGCCCATACCATAACCCCACCACCACCATGGGCCACTCAATCCACAATGTTGACATCAGCAAACCGCTCACCCACACAACGCCATACACGCTGTCTGCCATCTGCTCTGTACGGTGAAAACTGGGATTCATCCGTGAAGAGAACACCTCTCCAGAGTGCCAGACGCCATCGAATGTGAGTATTTGCCCACTCAGGTCGGTTTACGATGACGAACTGCAGTCAGGTCGAGACCCCGATGAGAACGAGAAGCATGCAGATGAGCTTCCCTGAGACGGTTTCTGACAGTTTGTGCTGAAATTCTTTGGTTATTTAAACCGATTGCTGCAGCAGCTGTCTGGGTGGCTGGTCTCAGGCAATCTTGGAGGTGAAGATGCTGGATGTGGTCTACACGTGGTCTGCAGTTGTGAGTCCGGTTGCATGTACTGCAAAATTCTCTGAAACGCCTTTGGATACGGCTTATGTTAGAGAAATTAACATTCAATTCACGGGAAACAGCTCTGGTGGACATTTCTGCAGTCAGCATGCATGCAAATTGCACACTCCCTCAAAACTTGCGCATGCATTATCATCTTGCCTGTGTGATAAAACTGCACATTTTAGAGTGGCCCTATTATTGTGGCCAGGCTAAGGCACACCTGTGCAATAATCATGCTGTCTTATCAGCATCTTGATATGCCACACCTGTGAGGTTGATAAGATTATCTCGGCAAAGGAGAAGTGCTCACTAACATAGATTTAGACAGATTTGTGAACAATATTTGAGAGAAATAGTCCTTTTGTGTACATAGAAAAAAGTCTTAGACCTTTGATTCAGCTCATGAAAAATGGGGGCAAAAACAAAGGTGTTTCGTTTATAATTTTGTTCAGTGTGTGTGTGTGTGTATATATATGTTGTGTGTATATATATATATATATATTATATATATATATATATATATATATATATATATATATATATATATATTAGGGCTGCACGATATTGGGAAAAATTACATTGCGATATTTTATTTTTTCTGCGATACATATTGCGATATGAAATCTAATCTAATTTTTTCTTACAAACAAAAATGGGTGTAGCACACTTACATTCTCATTTTAAATGATTTAAACATCAGAGTATTATTTAAATTAGAGTAAATTATTTGTTTGTAACTTTAGGATATGGTTTTGAATTGTTAACATATTAACTAACATGAACTTACCACGAGCAATACTTTTGTTACTTATATTTTTATTACTCTTTTTATATCTTAGTTTATAAAAACACAGCTGTTCATTGTTTGGTAATGTCACTTTCACAGTGCATTAATTATGTTAACAAATACTTTTTGATTTCAACAATGAAGGCTATAGCCTAATTGTTGAAATTAACAATGTAGTAGAAAGTGCAGTTTAGTAATAGTAAATGTTAAATAATGTAGTTAAATAGTTTAATAAATAGACCATTTTTGTAAAGAGTTTCAGATTTTTTTAATACACCAATTCAGACGTCTCGTGAGTTCAGTGTTGGACAGGTCAGTTGTTTAAACCATTCATTAAATTGAATCGTTTCAAGAGGAATCATTAGTTTCGCGAATCAGACGTGTACTGCACGTGATTGTTAATTATCTCGGCAGTTTTAGGATATCGCACTAAACTGCCGATTTGACAACACAGAAAACATTTCATCACTGGGATAGGTTTTTTTATTTTTTTTTTCGACACCATCGTGTCAATTGATTTTGATTAATATGCGCGAGGGAGAGAGAAGACAGCGCTCGTGTTGTTTTGAAAGACGGTGAAGGTGAGCGCGCGCGGCCGGGCGCTCTCTCTCTCTCTCTCTCTCTCGCTCGCTCACTAACTCGCTCTCTCTCTCTCTCTCTGCTCGTTCTTATATGCGCCCTGTGAAACTGACAGGACTTAAAACCCATGCAAATGATAAACTTTCACTCTATGATGGTTAAGCTGTGCAATTTATCCGTGAATCACATTCGTCAAAGGGCGGGGCGCGCAGCTGGCCCGTAAGGTTAATGAATAACGGATCAACTACGACAGCCTACATCGCACATCCTGCGATGTGACTATCGTGGATTCGTACATCGCGATATCGATGCTTAAACGACACATCGTGCAGCCCTAATAGATATCGATGCTTAAACGACACATCGTGCAGCCCTAATAGTGACCATCTGATGTATGCTGCACACAAAAATAGCGCAGAATTTTCCAAACTCCTAAGCTCTGATCTGATGAAAAGTTGATTTCAGTAATTCAACTCAAATTGTGAAATTCATGTATATAAATAAATTCAACGCACACAGACTGAAGTAGGTTTAAGTCTTTGGGTCTTTTAAATTGTGATGATTTTTTGGCTCACATTTAACACAACCCACCAATTCCTCTCTCCAACAAATTAGAATATGGGTGACATGCCAATCAGCTTATCCACTCAAAACTAGAGGTTGACCGATATTGGATTTTACCGATACCGATAGCTAGGTTGGACCACACCTGGCCGATACCGATTATTAACCGATAGTTTTTAAAATGGATACTGAAAAAAAAAGGAAAAAAAAAACAAAAAATTGCTTTTATGTACAAAAAAAGTAGTAGAATAATTATAATAATTATAACAATAATATAATTGTAAATTTTGAAATTACCACACTCTAAATAGGGCCCTATGAATCTGTTTCATTTTTTCCTAAATTCCTTTTATTTATTTCCAAATTCTGTTATTTAATTTTTCTGGGTTCTGTTTTTTTTTTTCCATTTTAATTTTACTCCACTCCTTTTTAATAGTTAAATTAAAGTTTATTAATCACAAAGTAAGTCTAATTAAAAAATCATGAGACTTACACATTTTCAAATCAGTTTAATAAAAGTTTTAACAAAAATTACATAATTGGGCCCTAGAAATGTTTTATTTTTTTCTCACCATCATGTTTATTTTATTGTTACCCAATTCTGTTTAAGCTGTCTAATTATTTGAATGCATAAAACACTTAATTTATTTTTTCTTAAAGAAGCCTAATGATTTTTTCCCCTCAAAAATTTTGTGTGTATTTACATTTTTATTATCAAATCAAGGCATGAAACATTATGTGTATTTGTCCTTTTAATTACTTAAAATTAAGCAACTTTTTTTTGGCAAACTTAATGAGATTTTACTATTAAAATTAAAACATGGAAGAAATGTTTGTTGTGATTATTCCTTAAAAAAAAGAATGCTTGTTTCATTTTAATAGTAGAGTAGGCTATGTACATTCTACTGAAAAATATACTTCAAAACTGGACTTTAATATTGACGGGGTTGCAAAATAAATGATATACCTGTTACAATTCTGTGGCCTGGATGATGATTGCTTTTGCTCAAATCAACGGTCAAATGCATATGATGGTGACTCTCAGAGCATTCTGGAGATGTTGTTCGTGTGTTTTCGTCCTCATGTAGCGAGACAGCAGTCGCTGAAATCACCGCGAGCGTCACGTGCACTAAACTGTGAATTCCGTTTTTTATGAATGGATTCCACGTTTTTTCCGTCCGCGGTAGTTTTGATGAAGGGATCCGCGTTTTTCCGCATCGCGGAAAACATTGGTGCTGGTATAAATTGTAGGGGTGCCTATGTTTACTCTCGCACTTTAACTGCTTCTAATATTGAGCACTTAATGACTGTCTAATCAAAATAAAAGAGCAGCTGAGTCTAGGAGAACTCACACACATCCGGACGCGTCGCGTTCAACTCAAGCAGCAGTCTAAAACGGTTTATTTATTCACCAAACGGACACAAGCTGACTACAATAATGAACAATGAGGCAAAGATAATTTGAAGTTCAGTGTTTAAAAAAACGAGCAAACGGAAAGAGCGATCTATATTACAGCTCTATAAATGAAGCATACATACATCGATGGAAAATCTCAATATACCATTCATTATGTACATTAACAATGATTCGGGGCGAATATAATGTATAATGTAATAATGAGTATAATGTATTTTAATGGACAACTTGTGAATGGCGCTCTGAGGCGCGGCATGAGTTTCTTGTCTGAAGCTTCTCGCTCTTCAGTGTCACGTGTTCTAAACAAACCAGCACGTGCTGTCAGTGATTTCAACCACTAGAGGCCGCTCTCTCACACTGTATAATAAAAAACAACGCCTTTTTCAGCCGCTCTCCAGCACAGACGCAACCCGGAAACTATCCGCCGTCTCCGCAAGGGACGAAACGCGAAGAACTATTGGCAGGGGGATTTTTTTTGCCGATAACCCATGGTTCCAGCAATCACTATCGTGCCCGATTAATCGAAGTCATGGCCTAATGGTTAGAGAGTCCCGACTTTGCAATCCAAGGTTTGTGAAGTTCGAGTCTCGCGGCCGGCAGGAATTGTAGGTGGGGGAAGTGATGTACAGTGCTCTCTCCACCCTCATACCACGACTGAGGTGGCCCTTGAAGCAAGGCACTGAACCCCCAACTGCTCCCGCCTCCCGGGCGAGCCACAGCATAAATGGCTGCCCACTGCTCCGGGTGTGTGTTCAAGGTGTGTGTTTGTTCACTGCTGTGTGTGTGTGCACTTTGGGTGGGTTAAAGCAGCAGCACGCATCTCCGAGTATGGGTCAAAAACCCCATACTTGGCTGTATGTCACAGTCACTTCATCCACTTCAAAACCGATAATCGTCGACCTCAACTCAAAACACCTGCAAAGGTTTCCTGAGGCCTTCAAATCAGTCTCTCAGTTTGGTTCACTAGGCTACACAATCATGGGGAAGACTGCTGATCTGACAGTGTTGTCCAGAAAACAATCTTTGACACCTTTCACAAGGAGGTAGCCACACACATTCATTGCCAAAGAACTGGCTGTTCACCGAGTGCTGTATCCAAGCATGCGTTAACAGGAGTTGAGTGGAAGGAAAAGTGTGGGAAGAAAAATATGCACAACCAGCCGAGAACTTGTAAGCAAATTGATGCAAGAATTTGAGTAAACTTAACAAGAAATGGACTGATGCTGGGGGTCACCACACACTATAATGTGTCAAGGAATTGGGCTACAGTTTGTCGTATCCCTCTTGTTTAAGCCACACCTGAAGACCACAGCCAATTCAGAGGCGTCTTCTTACCTGGGCTAAGGAGAAGAAGAACTGGCCCCTGAACTGGTCCAAAGTCCTCTTTTCAGATAGAGCAAGTTTTGTATTTCATCATTGGGAAACCAAGGTCCTAGAGTCTGGAGGAAGGGTGGAGAGGCTCATAGCCCAAGTTTGCTTGAAGTCCATGTTAAGTTTTCCCACAGTCTGTGATGATTTGGGGTGGCAATGTCATCTGCTGGTGTTTGGTTCATTGTGTTGTTTTTTGAAAACCAAGTCACTGCACCAGTTTACCAAAGAAATTTTTGGAGCACTTCATGCTTCCCGTCTATTCTGCTGACCATCTTCTGAAGATGCGGATTCTCATTTTCCAGCAGGATTTGGCAACCTGCCCACCCTGCCAAAGCCCAAAAGTTGGTGAAATGACCAAAGGCGTTGGTGTGCTTGACGTGGCCAGCAAACTCACCAGACCTGAACACCCATAGAGAATCCATGGGTATTTGTCAAGAGGAAAATGAAAACAAGAGACCCAAAAAATGCGATGAAACTGAGGCCCTGTCAAAGAACCTGGGCTTCCTACCACTTTAGCAGAGCCCACAAACTGATCACCTTCATGCCACACCGAATGAGGCACTAATTAAAGCAAAAGAGCCCCTACCAATATTGAGTACATGTACAAGTAAATGAACATACTTTGCAGAAGAGTTTTTGTTAAATGGGAGCCAAAATCATAATTAAAATAACCAAAGACTTAAATGCACATGCAGGAGCGCGACTGTGAAGTAGTTTATTTAATACACTAGAGGCTGACGATTAAGTCGAAAGTAATTGAAACCGAAAGTTCTAAAACTCTAACTGGACGTAATTTTCCCCATGTCGGGTTATTTATCCTGTTTATACTTCCCCCTTAAAAGCATACTAACGCATGTGTGTACCACGTGACCTCTGCCCCGTCCAGTCCAGTGGCATAAAAGCACAAACACGGAGGTGAACACCGTTCAACACATCAGTGATGGCGCGCGAGCGGTTATCCTTGCGTCTTTCACTAAACTTTGTCCCTCTGCGACCCTCTCTCACGACACATTTTTCATTTTCTTACGGAGTGTGAAAAACAGCGCAGAGCAGCGACGGACACAGCCAACGAGCTGACGAACACGACACAGCAGGAAACTAGTCTCAGCATTCAAATCTTCATTCCCATTTTATTAAGAATTTCAAACGATAAATATGTTTTTTTTGGATATTTTTAGTAGCGTGAACCAAGATTATGCGCGCTCCCCGCTTTGCCCAACGTTCAAGCAAAGCAGGAGGTGCAGTTCTTATTAGACATGAAGTAAACAACTGAATAACATCCGATCCTGTTGAAGAGTACACTTCAACTACTGAATGTATAGTGTAGCATGGTATTCACTCAATGAGTGTTTTCAACCGCGGACAGCAGCTAGAGAGATTAACAGCAGAAAATCCCACTCACTATATCCATCAAACTAGTGAGTAAAATGTAATGCAAAAAAATTACATTTATATATTTTTTACTCATAATTGGTTTTTTTTTATAATTATAAAAATGTATAGAGGATAATGTTATTATAAAAATGTTCTAATATAAACTTGTTATAACAGAACATTGTTAGGATTCCCTGTATAGTTTAGTTTAGAATAAAATGAGAAAAAAAACTAGTGTAGGTTAACCATCCAAAAGATTTTCATGTGTTGTTTTTTTTTTTAAGATTCTCTTGGGCTACACCAAGCCGTGCATTTATTGATCCAAAATAACCGCAAAAGCAGTAATATGTGACCTATTGTTTACTATTTAAATAACTGCTGGCACTATTTTGAATATTTTTGAAAATGGTAATTTATTCCTTGCGATTTCAAAACAGAATTTTTAGCTCAAGCCTTCATCCACATGATCACCTTCGATCATGCGAATATCAGACTTTGGCTGCTCAAAAAGTATTATTATTATCCTGTTGAAAACATGAAAGCAAACATTTAATCGGAAGAGAAATCTCTTTGTACATTATAATGTCTATTATCATCACTTTTTGATCAATTTAAACATCTTTGTTACATAAAGGTTAATTATATAATTCCCATTTTTTATACCAGGTTGGGTTATACACTGATTTTCCTGTCATGGACCACCCCTGATTAGCCTTGCCACCCCATGTCAAAAACTCTAGCGGCCGCCACTGCCTGTGATTTATCACTAAGTAGCTTATACATCTAAACTTATTATGAGCAATATTTTTTTCTACTTTTGAAAGGAACTATGCTATTACAGACCCCAGCGTCACAATTAATATAGAGACGGTATGACTAATTCACACTGCATCACTCCTACTGGTACTGTCTAATTTAGTTTTAGCTGAGCTTTATTTCCTTGCCTAGTCCTCAAACAGTATCTAACAATGTTTAACATTAGACCCAGATAATACGTGCACTGTATCGGCACATAGTTTCGTGCGTAGACCGTTTGCCTTGCAGCGTCGATCATTTGCATTTTTTTTTCAGTGGATAGATACGCCACCATTTGTGCTCATAAAGGTAAGTAATCTCATTCGTAACGTCCACATGGGTCCTTTTATTTGTGTGCCACTGCACAATATCACAAAACGTTTGCCGCTGTCGGCGTGGCCGTCTTTAAACCGAGTACAAAAAAAACCGACACTCATGAAAACATGCCTAATATACATAGAGACATTACTCATATATCGAAAGAAACTAAATACTCTTCCGAAATAAACAAATCGAAACAAAACCTGCGTTCATTCATAAATCATAATCCGTAACAGATGCAATCTCTCTAATGCTCGTCTGAGGAGATGCGAGTGCAGAATCAGCAACTTCATCCTTGCTACAGACTCAGAAACACTAGTTTATTAGTACAAATTCCAAGCTCTCCCGTACTATTTTTCCCCTCTCACATGTATGAACAATTCTGTGCACGGGGCTTTGTGGCAATCTTAAGACTATCCGGGGGGGGGGATGCTCTTTGACGCAGACGTTTTTCAGCTGCGCTGAACCGCAAACACCATACCAGCTGCGGACACTAAAACACCTTTCCACCGCTCTTGAAACAGTCGCGGAAGCACGTGTCGTGTTGTTTCCACCAGCGCGACAAACAGGCGAGGCCCGCCCGCGTCTGAACTATGATGAAATTATCCCGAAGCCTGCTCGAGGGCTAAAATAGTCGGGGTCCATCTGGCTCGGGCTGAAATGCAAGCTCCACAATGACCCGGGACTGTCACAGAGTCGCAGAGACGTATTTTTTTTCCCCTCGCACGCTGCTTCGCGGTGCGACCTCTGATTTTTTTAGTCGCACCATGGAGAAATTAGTCCACATGTGCAACCCACCATTGGTCCACTCTGAGTCCTGCTTGATGGGTAAAGCATATTTGTATTTAATTTTACAATGAAGACTCCAGAAATTACATTGATAAAAATTTTGTTTTTGATTACTTTATTTCCGTATAGTCTTACCCTAATAATATTACAACTTACGTTACCTGAAACTTAAAGTTTTCATAGCTCTCGTTATTTATTGCATTTATTGTGCTGCTTTGTTTGATTTTTTTAATTTTGTTCTTATTTTATTACCTTTATTGTGCTTTTTATGAAAATCACCCTTGCGTTGATAAAAGTACGACTTTTTGTTTGTATATGCCTGTCAATTAACAGTTTCTTAGAAAAAAAAAACTGAATCGCAAAAAATTGGTAATCTGCAGATCGCCACACAAACAGAAATCGGTCAGAAAACTGCATCCGTGCAATCCCTACTACTATAACTCATACGATCAACCCTAGTTACCCTGCAATAGCCCACACGACAGTTACTCCAACTCTCTTTTAGGCGAATGAGGGAGAACAAAGAAAAGGAAAATCGGCCAAGAGATCGCTCATAAGATCATCCGTCGTTTGCCCCTTGATTTCGACTATGCGGCAACGGCCGGATCAACGTGAAAAGTTCAAGTCGTTTGCCAAGTATGTTAACGTAGGGATGGTCACAACGATTCAATCTAGGGATCGTACTTGTCGATAAGGATGCAATCATTTACGCTGTCGTGTCGTTAACCGATTATGTGGCGCGTTGCGTCTTCTGCGCAGAACCTGCGAGTGGCTGTGAGTGACTGTATCTAAGCATCATCATTCATTCACAATGTACACTGAACGTTTAATGTGATTTTAAACTTTAAAGTCATAAAAATAGAACAACATAAAAGTTTCGTCCACAAAAAGCATAGAAATGTAGTACCTACAGTCGAGCATCAGATACATTGTTGCTATCGTGGGCTTTGCAGGGTCTGCGTACACAGTGACAGGACAGATAGTAACGTTATTCCATTCCACAAACTTGTTAAGTCGTTCCTGTGACCTTTAAGTTTGTGGCAACTGTCCAGGTTTCAGTAATTTGTTTCACTAATAACCCATGATTTAAGTGAAATAGGAACAAATTTAATCGAACGAAATTTTAATTCATTAAATCGTTAATTCCTCCCATGTGACCACAGTAGATATGTGCAACGTTATAAAGTGAAAGATAATAAATAACCCTGCGAAATTAGAGGGTTAGACTGACAGATTTAGGAAAAGAAACAATGCCTCTATGGTTATAGAATTTGTGAAATCGGCCACCCTGCAAACCAGAACAAAGCCGCTAAAATACAGTCTATGGCTCGAACGGTCGCGGATTAACATTTTCCTATTAATTCCCCTAATAACAAAGCTTTTATACCCACATGTCAAACCGAACTTATAATTTTGTAAATAAATAATTGCTCAATTCAAAGCGTTAATATCAGAGCCTGTGTGACCGACACAGACATTTCCTACGTTCATGATGTCCTAAACTGACGCCAACAAAGCACGTTCCACAAGTTTGCAGGCCTAGAGTACTAGGCCACAGGTTCCAACTGCCCCTGGGACAAAATGGATGCTTTAAGGAAAATGTAATCCATGCAGTGAACGGAAAGGCCCAACATAAAACTAACATGTTGTTTCATAATTGTTTTTTTTTTATATGCGAAATATATCTGACTTTAATTAAGATTAACGATTTAAAAAACAGAAGTGTTGGCCGCGCTCCAGAAGTTCACGAAAAAACAAAGAAAAGGATGACACGGCAGCTTTTGGTTTGCTTTATTTTGACAACGGCACAAAACCTTACTGTTTGTAATTGGTGTGCGCCAAATGAAAGGAAACACGATTTGGCAGAAAAGTTTTTTTTTTTTTTAATGCTCTGTGTCAATGGCGCCGGCAGCCGCTTCTGCAAACTATCCTCCTACGAGGCACTTACATCGCAGTCGTCAGGAATCCAATAAAATAGCCACTACAAGTTAAAAGGGTTTACCTGGTACAGTTAAATAGACCGGAGGAGACCCTCACTCGGCTGGGGAGCCCATGACGGTCTTGCTCAGAGGAAGATGCGATTTTCGTCGAGTGCGAATGTGTGTAAGTACATGCACATTTAAATTGACTGACGTCAGCAAGTATGGGTGACCCCATAACTCAGATGTCGCTCTGATTTAACCCACCGTATGCACAAGCACACAGAGCAGTGAACAGACACACACCACACTGTGAACCACACCCTGAGCAGTGGGCTCCATATATCCTCGCCCGGGTAGCAACGGGGTTCACTGCCGTACGCAGTGCCACTTCACCATGGTTATTGAGGTGCAAAGAGCCTGTTCAATTCAACCATCCATCACCCACCCCCACCAACACCCACTCCTGCGCATCACCTAGAGTCGAACCTGACAACCACCTTCGGATTACAAGTCCGAACCAACTCTCTAAACATTAGGCACCGCTCCCCAATTAGCTTCTACTCCAGAGCCGGTCTAACCAGCACAACTCTAGACTACCCTTACGTAATATACCCGAGTGCCAAACGCTACAAAAATGCCTCACTCCCGCATTATTTAAAAAGCTGTGGCAACATAATATAAACAGTAGTGTCAACTTATGTCGAGTGTAGACAGCAATCGCATGGACGACGCTGAAGGTCGCACTTGTAGCAAAAGTATCACTAAACCATTTGTGGTTGGAGAATATTTCCCGTTCGTTCAATTGTGATTTTAAGCTCTAACTCGCATTCCCATGTCCTTTTGTGGAAAACCCGCTAGAACCAACAAAACCAGCTCCGATCATCAGCGTCCCCCTCCTCCTGTGTTGTTCTTTGTTTTTTTGTTTATGAAACGCTGTGCAAAATACCGTCGCTGGTCCAGACCAGCTCACGTCACTTCCTATAAACAACGATCGGTGCGTACTGCAACGCGTTAATGGTACTGGGAAAGATTCATCAAAGCAATCCCGTAACTTTGTTCCCGAACTAAATGTAAGTACTAAAGCAGTGTGAACGGCTCCAATACCCCTAGGAGCTGTTGAGATTGAGTAAACACTGGCTAAATTTTCATTTTTGGGTGAACAACCCTTTAATACTTTCCTTGCACTGAAACATAACGAGTCGTTGAATAAGGTGGATAACCAAACAGTAACGGGCACATTTGATAGTAGAAACAAAACTATGGAAATCTGGTTACAACTTGGTATACCATTTTTTCACATCATAACTCAGATATTGTGTTATGGGAATAAGTACAGGAGAGTTTTCACATAGTTTTGGAGCATAACCTAAAAAAAACTAACTAGTTTTTCTAATATTTTGTGGAACATGTTTCTTCCATTTATTTATACAATTAACAAAGCCAAAAATGACGCTAACCGAGCTGGCTCGAGTTCTGGGGTCGATGCCTCTCAGTGTGCTGGTTAGTGAGGATAGTATGGAAAAAGCCCAGGCTATCGGGGGACGCGTAAGTGCTACGGAGACTTGGGGATAGCACTGGATAGCAGGGGGCTTGTGGGGATGGGGGGAAGGCCGACCATTGGCCCCATGGGGAGGCCCGCGGTGAATAAAGCAGCTGCTAAAGGACTGTAAGGTAAAAAGTCGGGGGAACCAATGGGCGGGATGTGGTAGCATGGCCTTAGTTCAGACGGAAAAAATGGGAATTGTCACTAGGCACACACAACTTTGGGGGTCGGAAAACAAAATGGAGGCGACAGACCAGGGCTGCGCCAGATTAATTGGCACAGATGGTGCCGAGTACAGTGTAATCATACTTAGGCAGTAATGTATTTTTAGAGAGATGATAAATAGATACTATATACACAGATCTTATAAGCATAACTAAAAAAAAATACACCAATAAATGTCCAGGGAATGTCAAACTTCTCCAGGGCCCAAAACACCCAAGACTAACGTTTTAAGCTTAATGTAACGTTACCACAACATCAGGAGGGAAGAATAAATACCAACTCCTTGTTTCCGCGTTGTTTATTCTCCAGGCTTTCTGTCCTCGGGTTTTGTCTCCGGGTTCGGGGTCCTCCGTTGGTTATCCCGTGTGCTGGTGCCTCGAGGTTATGATTCCCCTGGTTCTGTTTTCCTTCGTGTTTTATGCCCCTAGGTTTCTTTCTGGGTTCCTCGTGGGGGAGGCTCGGTGCCTGGGTCCGCGGTTTTTGTCTCCAGTTACCGGGTTCCTCGGTTGGGGGTGCCCAGGCGTCTGGGTCCCGCGTGGGTTGGTTCGCCAGCGTGGCGGGGCCTCGGGATTATTGGCCCCGGGGGTCGGGTTCCCGCACGGGGTTATTCGGCAGGTTCGGGTGCTCCGCGTGTGGGAGGGCCGCAGGGGGCTGGGGCCTCAGGGGTGGGAGTTCCGGAGCAGGGGCTGGGGCTTCGGGGTTGGAGCCACCGGTCGGGGCCTCGGGGGGGGATGCCGGCAGGGGCTGGGGCGCGGTTTGATGTCTCGCAGGGTGCGGGGGCTCGTGGGGAGGCTCCAGGGGTTCGGGTTCAGCGGGCGCTTCACGCGCCCCGTGTAACAACCCATCTGCACACCACAGATGCTCAGGGCAGACGGAAAGATCCCTGGGCGTGAAACCGAGCTCCGACGGTGAAGATGGGAATATTACCGGTTAAGCCTGTTTACTGAAACTGACCTCACTCACAAACTGTATTTTTCTCTCTGTTAAGACACACTTCTAACCGTTGGTATTACGGCCGCAGCCCGACATCACAACAACAGAGAGCGCGTCACCAGAATTCTCTCTGCCTCGTTTTATGGCGGTAGCACCCCGTTACGCTGCCATTATCGCCACCTACTGTATTGAGTGGGGAACCAAAGCAGTTTACCCACCTTCATCAAAATAAAAATAAAGACAAAATAAATAACAAAAAATAACAAATATAATATAAACATATTTAATTAAAAAAAACTCTAATTCATACAGCTCAGTTTCTCATAAAAACAAAAAATAAACTCTCTACATCCATAAGTAAATATTTTTAAGCTTTAGGTATACCACTCCCACTCTGTCTAGTTCATTTTCATTGTTTCGCATTCATTAGTATAACTTATTGACAAAACACATCATGTTTCTATTGATTCTCCATTCCACAGTGCGCACCAACTCCTGTAGGATTTTATTTTTATTTAGGTTTTAGTCGCATGTATTCCCCACTTTACTCTTGGTAAAATATTTTCCGCCTTTGGTGCTCCTTTTCAGTTATTCTCACTACGCCTACTCTTGGTTGTATTCAAAGTTGCCGTTTTCTGTTTTCCTGTATCCCATTTATGTTGCCACTCCTATGTTATCCTTAATTACTGCTTTTGCTTCATATTTACTAATGAGTCTCGGAGTCCCCTCGTTTTCCAATGCTGTTCGCTAAATCCATCACCGTTTCTTACCCCCTATGAGCGGGTGTCACATAAATATTATCATGGATTCATATTCTTAAATTCTTACAGGTTTTATTAATCTCTTTACTATACAGGTCTACTATGGATGTGAATGATTGTAATGACTTTAAGGCGAACGAATCTGTCCAAAGTATAATCGTTTTGATTTGAGTCTCCACATCTCCTGTGTATACTGATACAGATCTGTGTGTTGCTCCTCTTTACAGATATGTTAGGGTGCATACTAGAAGCACTGTTCTCCCCCGGGTTACTACTGTCCACATATATCATGAAAACTGCAGGAAAACCTCCAAGGTGCGTTATTGATACCGGGACGCAGGAATGTTTAGTGCTGTTCTGACTGTGAAAATCATTTCCGCTGCGTCTTTTACACTACTCCCATGCAAAACACTTCTGTTTAGACCTTTCCTTTACTTACTGTTTCATCGGTGATCTTCTGAATGACTTGAAGTTTCCCATAATACATCATTAACTGCTTCGTCGATTTGTACGCAATTTCACCCACTCAACCGTGAAGAGCATATTAGTAGTCGTTTTAAAGCCTCACAACAAGTCGCAAAGTTTGAAGCTTGTATCAAAGCAGCGTCTTCATAAAGCTTTTTCTGCTAATGTACCATACTTCCATACCTCTAACACGCTCCTAATCAGTGCTATATAAATACTTTTCATTGCAGCTCGCGCGCATCCCACTCTGATCCTCTTCACATCTCACACATTAAATCTTTTTACTTTGTGTCAATCTTTGGAAATGTTTGTTCCATGTTAATTTCATCAAACCACACACCTCGAACTTAAACTTAATAACTTGTTCCATAGTTGTCCATACTCTTTATCTGTGTGTCAATGCTCTTTGCCATGACATTTTTGTTTTTGTGGTAGCTACTGAAACCCTGAATCCCCATGCCTTGACCATTTTTCTCCTACTTCAATTGCTCTTGTAGCTTCCTGTACTATATTTATATTCCTTCCTGTTGCCACAATGCCCCCATCACAGCGCATGATCGCCCAAGTGTCTTCCTTGAACCGAGACAATACATTTATTTATCAAAGTGAAAGAGTAATTGACTATGATGCTGCCCCTGGGGATAACCAGTTTTACCATACTCTTTCAATAAAACCTTCCCATCTACTTGATAAATCGGTCAACAAAAGATCTTTTTCTCCAATATACCGTCTACCTGTTTATTCCTATCATATCACAATGTTGATCATTACCCCCTTTCCACCAGCCATATCTTTGCGACCTCCAGAAACTGCCATCACGATCTATTAACCTGAGCTTTCATAACATCTTAATTTAAACAATATGGGTCCTGTTTCCTCTTCCCTCCCCCCCCCCCCTGTTCCCCCCCCCCCTTTCCTGAAACCACTGTGATGAATGAGAGAAATTCCCTCTTTTATCAAAAAGAAAAAGAAAACTTGCTTTCTGTAACATTCTTTCCATATCTTATATCTAATGCGATTGGCCGATACTTCGTTGGATTTGATGGACTTCCGGCTCCTAAATAGGATAATCCGCTCTTTTCCATCCAGTATTAACTTTCCTTTTAAAAGGAATTACCTACTGGATGGAGAAGAAGGCGTGATTATCCAGAAAAAATTAGGACGCCAGAACGATCCATCATACCAAGAATATCGGCCAATTAGGCTTTAAATAAAGATATATGGAAAGAATGTTACCAAAGAAATAGTTTTTTTTTCTTTTTTGAAAAATAAGAATTCTAAGCATCTCATCACAGCGGTCTTCAGAGAGGGAGAGGAACTATGGACCCCCTTCATTTTGTTAATATAGATGTTATGAAGCTCAGGTAATCAGATTCAGATGGCATTTCTTTGATGGTCGAAGGCATATGGCATGGTTTTTGAAAGAGGGTCATGGATCCAACTTGCCAATATAGACAAAAAAAAAAAGGGGAAAAAAAAAAAGAAAAGGGAAGAGAGAAAAAGAACAAAAAAAAAGGAATAACAGGTAAAGTTATAATTGGATAAAAGAGCTTTTTGTTTTTACTAGATTTTAGTCAGTAGAATTGGGAGTCTTATCTGAAAGATGTATGGTAAGAAACTTGTATCCCCCAGGGCACATCATAAGTTCCAATACTCTTTTTCAATTATTAACTATGTATTTTCGCAGTTCAAGAACATTGGTGATCATGATGCTGATGATGGGGCATTGTGGAAACAGGAAGGAATATAGCTTTATTACAGGGGAAGAATACAAGAGCAAGTTGAGTAGTAGAAAATGGTCATAGCATGGGGCTTCAGGGTTGCAGTAGATAAAACAAAACAAAAAGTTTCCCTTGGAAAGAGGCATTGACACACAGATAAAGATGTAGGACACACTATTGACAACTTAAAGTTTTAGTTTCAGTGGTGGTTTGATGCAAAATTAAACCCTGGAACGCACACTTTTCAAAAATTGACACTAAATGTAAAAGATTTTCAAATGTGATGATGTCTAGATGACAGCTTGGGAGCGTATCAGAGCTCAATGAAAGTAATTATATAGCACTGATTAATCAAGTGTGGTTTCGATTATTGAATAATTGTTTACTATTCAGCAGCAAAAGCGTATTCGAAGAGCGGATTGATCACGCTCAACGTGAGACGTGTTTTGTGATGCTTTAAAACCGACTCCTCTCTCTGCTCTTCAGGTTTGAAGTGGTTGAAATGCCATACAAAATCAACGAAAGCAGTTAATGTGAAACTAGTGGTAAATCTTCAAGGTATTCACACGATCACCATCCACTTAAGTAAAGGAAGGTCTAAACAGAAGTGTTTTGCCTGGACTAGGGTAAAAGAATCTAGAGGATGAGTGTAAGTCAGAAAAGTACAATTCCTGCAGTACCGTTTATCAATAACGCCACCTGGGATTTTTTCCTCCAGTATGCATAGACTTATAGATGCTGGGTACACCGGGACTAACAGGTTTGGCTCTGTCAGTAATTCCACCCTGAACATATCCGTAAAAGGAGGGAACGACAGATCACATGTAATCGTATACACACGGAGATGGTGGCAGACATCAAATCAAAAGAATTCTACTTTGGACAGATTTCCTGTTCCGCAGTAACAGTCCCTTACAATTCCTTCACATCCCATAGTAGCCTCGCCTATAGTATAATGATATATAGAACCCCTGTAAAGAGTTGAGATAGATATCATGAGTAATATTTATGTGAATACCAGCCTCATAAGGGGTAAATGAAAAGGGTGAGGGATTCGCAAACTGCATTTGGCAACGCGGGGATCATGACGATCTCACTTTAGTAAATATGAAGCCACAGCCAGTACTAAAACATAGACCACGAAGGGAGTGGCAACAGAAATGTGATACATGCGATACCGACGTCACTTTATGAGAATACAACAGTATAGGAGTAATTGAGAACTGCTAAAATAACACCAAAGAGGAAAATATGTATTGGACCAAGAGTAAAAGGTTGGGCAAGCTATGGCTGACTAAAACCGGAAAATGTGATAAATAAACTGCCGACAGCGGTTTGTTGAGCACTGTGGATTAGAGAATCAATAGAACATTTTTATGTGTGTAGGTCAAAATTATACTAATGAATGAGAAAACCATGACAATGACTGAGAAAGATGGGATTGGATACCCTAAAAAGACAACAAAGGAGGATGGGGGACGCTGTGATCAGAGCTGTGTTTTTGTTGTGTCTAGCGGGTTTCACAATAATGGACATGGAATGTCGATGTATACGTAAAACAATTGAAAGAACGGAAATATTCTCCCTACCACAAATGGTAGTGATACATTTGCTACAAGTGCAGCACTTCAGCGTCTGTCCATCTATTGCTGTTCTCCATACTTGCGAAATAAGTTGACACAATGTTTATAGTATGTTTACACAGCTTTTTAAATCATGGTGGGTGAGGGCATTTTTGTACGCTTTTGGCCAATCAATGTATATTTACGTCAAGGGTAGTACGAGTTGTGCTGGTTAGACCCTGCTCCGGAGTAGAAGCTAATTTGGGGCAGCTGTGGCCTAATGGTTAGAGAGTTGGACTTGTAACCCGAAGGTTGCAGGTTCGAATCTAGGTGCTGGCAGGAGTTGTGTGTTGGTGGGTGGGTGATGAGTGAATGAACAGCGCTCTCTTCCACCCTCAATAACCATGGCTGAAGTGCCCTTGAGTAAGGCACTGAACCCCCAGTTGCTCCCCGGGCGCTGGATATATAGCTGCCCACTGCTCCGGGGGTGTGTTCGCGGTGTGTTCACTTCTCACTGCTGTGTGTGTGCACTTGGATGGGTTAAATGCAGAGCCCCAATTCTGAGTATGGGTCAGTGGATGGGTTGTATGAATTTCGATTATTTCCATGATTGATCGTCGTTAAAATTAACAATAGATTAACCGATTATTCTTAACCATAATGCTGCAAAATGCTTATTGCAGGCACGTAGTCACCGGCATGACAGGATGTGCAAAAGCCACACACACACACAACGCTTTCTTACTTGAATTAAAGGGGTTTTAGTCTGAATAAAATGCTAGTAGCAGGACTGTAAAATGAATAGATGTGATTATGATCTTTTGATAAAATGAAGAGAGCGCGCGCCATATACGTTTGAGGTCATTTTAGTTTGTTGACTGTTTCCCTGCACGAAGACCGCTGAACGAGCCTCTTTAAATTGTTTTGTGGTGCTCGTTGTTGTATTTTAAAACACAATTGCAATGTTTTCGACATTATGGTATTTAAAATCAAATTATCCCAAACGTAACTGTGGCGCGCGTGTGACTGTGCTGCACATTAAGTGAACTGCTTCCATCGGCGCTGCTGCACCAAAGCACAATGTTGCTAACATTAATTTGATCCTGCTGGATTCTGTCCTAGAAAATATCAGATTTTTAATTTTTGCGTTCCGACATACAGTGCATTAGATCGTGACAGTGCATGCGTGCATCCATATTCGCAATGTATTTGAATGTTAAACTATTATTTATAATGTAATTTTGGGTTTTGGTTTACATACTTTGGTGTATGTAAGGAAAATATCCTCTTCATATGAGCAAAAACGTCATTGGCATAACAGCAGAGTGAGCCGGTATACTACGGTCTATTAAACTGACCAGTGTAACCTTTTAAATGTTTAGTTGACTATTTTATTTTGATAATGAACAGACTGCGATGTAAGTTTGAATCGCTAGAATATACGTGTGCAGCAGGCTCCGGCGCGATTGAAACAGAGACATTAAAAAAAAAAAAAACTTTTCTGCAAAAGTGTTTCCTTTCATTTGTGCGCACACAATAAAAACAGAAGGTTTGTGCTCTTGTAAAATAAAGCAAACAAACAGAATGCCTTGTCATCCTTTTTCTTTTTTTTTTTCGTGAACTTATGGAGCGCCGCCACACTTCTGTTTTAAATCCGTTATCTTAATTAAAGTCAGATATATTTCGCATATTAAAAAAAAAAAACAATTATGAAAACAAATTGTTATTTTTATGTTGGGCCTATTACTTTCACTGCATAGGCTATACATTTTCCTTAAAGCATCCCATTTTGTCCCAGGGCTTGAGAACCTGTGCCCTAGTTACTCTAGGTCATGCAGAAACTTGTGAACGATGCTTGTTGTGGCGTCACCGTTTAGTGACATCAGTGAACGCTCCGGGAATTGTCTGTGTCGGTCACACAGCGCCTATTAATCGCTGTTTTGAATTCAGCAATTATTTATTTACAAATTATAAGTTCTGGTTATGACAAGTGTGGTATAAAAGCTTTGTTTATTAGAGGAATAATAGGAAAATGTTAGATCGCGACCGTTCGAGCCCATAGCCTTTATTTACGCGGCTTTGTTCTGGTTTGCCGGTTGGTCACGAATTTCCACAAATTCAATAACATATAGGCATTGTTTCTTTTCCTAAATCTTCACAGTCTAACCCTCTAATTTCGCAGGTTTATTTTATTATCTTTCACTTTTAATAACTGTTTTCACATCTCTTACTGTGGTAAACATGGGAAGGGAAATTAAAGATTTAATGAATTAAGAATTCGTTCGATTTATTAATTTGTTCCCTTATTTCACTTAAATCATGGGTTATTTAGTGAACAAAATTAATGAAACATGGACAGTTGCCACAAATTAATAAGTCACAGGAACGAATTAACAAGTTGTAGGAATGAATAACGTTACTATCTGTCCTGTCACTGTGTCCCGCAGCCCTGCAAAGCCCACGATATGAAACAATTATCTGATGATATGACTTAGTTACTACATTTCTATTGCTTTTTATGTTGACGAACTTTTATGTTGTTTCTATTTTAATGTACTTTAAAGTTTAAATCACATTAAAAGCTTAATTTGTACATTGTGAATGAATGATGATGCTTTTATATACAGTCACTCACAGCCACTCGCACGTGTTCTGCGCATGAGCCGCACGCAGCCCAACATTAAATCGGTTAACCGACCATCGACAGCCTTAATCGATTGCATCTCTTATCGACAATTAATCGATCATAGATTAATCGTTGACATCCCTAGTTACCATACTTGGCAAACGACTTTCACTTTTCACTTTGATCTCTGGCCGTTGCCGATATTTAGAAATCAGGGCAACCGATGGATGATATATGATGCCGATCTCTTTGGCCGATTTTCTTTTCTTTTTTTCTCCCCTCATCTCATAAAAGAGAGTTTGAGTAAATGTCTATTGCAGGGAACAGTAGGGTTGATAGTATTAGTTATAGTAGCTAGGGATGCACGGATTGCAGTTTTCTTGACCGATTTCTTGTTTGTGTGATCTGCAGATACCAATTTTTGCCGATTCCGTTTTTTTTTTCTAAGAACTTTAATTGACAGCATATACAAACAAAAATCTACTTTTATTCAACGCAAAGTGTTATTTTCATAAAAAGCACAATTAAATGTAATAAAATAAGAACAAATAAAAAAATGCAAACAACAGCACAAATAAATGCAATACAATAAAGAGAGCTATGAAACTAAGTTTTTCAGGTAAAGTAAGTTTTATTATTATTCGGGTAAGAAATACTACGGAAATTAAAGTAATCAAAAACAAATTTTTATCAAATTTAATTTCTGTAGTCTTCATTGTAAAAATTAAATACAAATTAATGCTTACCATCAAAGAATGGCATTATATTTTTGCAGATTTTTTTGAAAATGTGTAATTATTTATCAATGGTGCGACTAAAAAAAATCAGAGGTCGCACCGGTGCGACCAGCCGTTCGAGGGGAAAAAAGTCTCTGCGACTCTGAAAGTCTCCCTGTGGTTCATTGTGGAGCTCTGCATTTCAGCCCGAGCCCGATGGACCCCGACTTTTTTACGCCCCTCGAGCCAGGCTTCGGGATAATTTTCACGTCATAGTTCAGACGCGGCCGGGCCTCCCGCCTGTTTGTCGCGCTGGTGGAAACAACACGAGACCGTGCTTCCGCGACTGTCAAGAGCGGCTGGACGGTGTTTAGTGTCCTGCAGCAATGGTATGGTGTGTGCTGTCAGCGCAGCTGAAAAGTTCTGCGTTCAAATACACGCGATAGTCTTAAGCTTGCCACAAAGCACCGGCAAAAGTAATTATCATAAATGTGACGGGGGAAATAGTAAGGAGATATTTGAATTATTTACTAATAAACTAGTGTTTTCTGAGTCTGTGTAGCAAGGATGAAGTTGCTGATTCTGACTCGCCATCTCCTCAGACGAGCATTAGAGAGAAGTGCATCTTTACGGATTATGATTATAATGAAAGAGGTTTTGTTTTCGATTTGTTTTATTTCGTTAAGTAGTCATTTAAAGCTTTCTATAGATATATTTAGCATGTCTATATTTATCATATAGGCATGTTTTCACTGAGTGTCGGTTTTTTTGTACTCCTGTTAAAGACGACACGACAGAAAGCGCAACGTTTTGTTGATATTGTGAGTGCACACAAATAAAAGACCCTTTGGAGTTACGAATGATGTATTACTCTTACCTTTATGAGCAAAAATTGTGGCGTATCCTATCCACTGAAAAAAAATGCAAATGATCACGCTGCAATGCAAACGTCTCCGCACAAACTATTGGATACAGTGCACATTTATCTGGGTCTAATGTTTAAACATTGTTATATACCTGTTTTATATCTAGGCAAGGAAATAAAGATCAGATAAAAATAAATTAGCACAGTACCAGTACGAGTGATTGCATGTGTGAATTAGTCATACCGTCTCTATATTAATTGTGAAGCTGTGGGTTGTAAATAGCCTAGTTCCTTCAAAAGTAGAAAAATATGCTATAATAAGTTTTGAGATTCTAAGCTACTTTAGTGATAAATCACAGGCAGTGGCGGAGCTAGAGTTTTATACATGGGGTGGCCAAGGCTAATTCAGGGGGTCCATGACAGAAAATCAGTGTATAACTCCAACCTGGCATAAAAAATGGGAATTATATAAATTAATACTTTTATTTAACAAGGATGTTTTAAATTGATCAAAAGTGATGATAAAGACATTTATAATGTTACAAAAGATTTCTATTTCAGATAAATGTTGCTCTTCATGTTTTCAACATGATAATAATAATTACTTTTTTGAGCAGCAAATCTGAATATTAGCATGATTTCTGAAGGATCATGTGATTGAAGTATTGATGCTAAAAATTCTGTTTTGAAATCGCAGGAATAAATTACATTTTAAAAATTATTCAAATAGACAGCAGTTATTTTAAATAGTAAAAATATTTCACAATATTACTGCTTTTGCTGTATTTTGGATCAAATAAATGCAGGCTTGGTGAGCACAAGAGAATTCTTAAAAAAAAAAAAAACATGAAAAATCTTTTTGACTGGTAACCTACACTATTTTTTTTCTCATTTTTTCTAAACTAAACTATACAGGGAATCCTAACAATTGTTCTGTATACAAGTTTATATTAGAACATTTTTATAATAACATTATATCTATACATTTTTATTAATTATAAAAAAAAACAATTATGAGTAAATATATAAATGTAATTTTTGCATTACATTTTACTCACTAGTTTATGGATAATAGTGAGTGGATTTTCTGCTGTTAATATCTTCTAGCTGCTGTCCGCGGTTGAAACACTCATTGAGTGAATACATGATACACTATACATTCAGTAAGTTGAAGTGTATCTTTCAACATGGATCGGATGTTCATTCAGTGTTTACTTCATGCTAATAAGAATGCACTCCTGCTTTGCTTGAACTTGAGGCAAAGCGGGAGCGCGCATCATCTTGGTCACGCTACTAAAAATCTCCAAAACTATATTTATCGTTTGAAATTCTTAATAAAATTTGAATGAAGATTTTGAATGCTGAGACTTAGTTTCCTGCTGTGTCGTGTCCGTCAGCTCGTTGTCTGTGTCCTCGCTGCTCTGCGATGTTTTTCACTCCGTAAGAAAATGAACATGTGTCGTGAGAGGGTCGCAGAGGGACAAAGTTTAGTGAAGACGCAAGGCTCACCGCTCGCGCGCCATCACTATGTGTTGAACCGGTGTTCACCTCCGTGTTTTGCTTTTATGCCACTGACTGGACGGGGCAGAGTCACGTGGCTACACATGCGGTAGTATGCTTTTAAGGGGGAAGTATAAACAGGATTAAATAACCGACATGGGAAAATTACGTCAGTTAGAGTTTTAGAATTTCGGTTTCAATTACCTTTCGATTAATCGTCCAGCCCTATAGTGTATTAAATAAACTACTTCAGTCGGTGTGCATTGAATTTAAGTCTTTGGTTATTTTAATTATGATTTTGGCTCACATTTAACAAAAACTCTTCTGCAAAGTATGTTCATTTACTGTACATGTACTCAATACTTGGTAGGGGCTCCTTTTGCTTTAATTAGTGCCTCAATTCGGTGTGGCATGAAGGTGATCAGTTTGTGGCTCTGCTAAAGTGGTATGGAAGCCCAGGTTTCTTTGACAGTGGCCTTCAGCTCATCTGCATTTTTTGGTCTCTTGTTTTTCATTTTCCTCTTGACAATACCCATGGATTCTCTATGGGGTTCAGGTCTGGTGAGTTTGCTGGCCAGTCAAGCACACCAACGCCTTGGTCATTTCACCAACTTTTGGTGCTTTTGGCAGTGTGGGCAGGTGCCAAATCCTGCTGGAAAATGAAATCCGCATCTTCAGAAAGATGGTCAGCAGAAGGAAGCATGAAGTGCTCCAAAATTTCTTGGTAAACTGGTGCAGTGACTTTGGTTTTCAAAAAACACAATGAACCAACACCAGCAGATGACATTGCACCCCAAATCATCACAGACTGTGGAAACTTAACACTGGACTTCAAGCAACTTGGGCTATGAGCTTCTCCACCCTTCCTCCAGACTCTAGGACCTTGGTTTCCAAATGAAATACAAAACTTGCTCTAATCTGAAAAGAGGACTTTGGACCAGTTCAGTCCAGTTCTTCTTCTCCTTAGCCCAGGTAAGACGCCTCTGACATAGTCTGTGGCTCAGGAGTGGCTTAACAAGAGGGATACGACAACTGTAGCCCAATTCCTTGACACATCTGTGTGTGGTGACCCCAGCCTCAGTCCATTCCTTGTTAAGTTTACTCAAATTCTTGAATCAATTTTGCTTGACAAGTTCTCGGCTGGTTGTGCATATTTTTCTTCCACACTTTTTCCTTCCACTCAACTTCCTGTTAACATGCTTGGATACAGCACTCTGTGAACAGCCAGTTTCTTTGGCAATGAATGTTTGTGGCTACCCTCCTTGTGAAAGGTGTCAAAGATTGTTTTCTGGACAACTGTCAGATCAGCAGTCTTCCCCATGATTGTGTAGCCTAGTGAACCAAACTGAGAGACTATTTTGAAGGCTCAGGAAACCTTTGCAGGTGTTTTGAGTAGAGGTCGACCGATTTATCGGTTTTGAAAGTGAAAGTGACGTGACATACAGCCAAGTATGGTAACCCATACTCGGAATTCGTGCTCTGCTTTTAACCCATCCAAAGTGCACACACACACACAGCAGTGAACACACACACACCATGAACACACACCCGGAGCAGTGGGCAGCCATTTATGCTGCGGCGCCCGGGGAGCAGTTGGGGGTTCAGTGTCTTGCTCAAGGGCACCTCAGTCGTGGTATTGAGGGTGGAGAGAGCACTGTACATTCACTTCCCCCACCTACAATTCCTGCCGGCCCGAGACTCGAACTCACAACCCTTGGATTGCAAGTCGGACTCTCTAACCATTAGGCCATGACTTCGATTAATCGGCACCGATAGTTGATTGCTGGAACAATGGGTTATCGGCAAAAAAATCCATGCCAATAGTTCTTCGCGTTTCGTCCCTTGCTGGAGACGGCGGATAGTTTTCCGGGTTGCGTCTGTTGCTGGAGCGGCTGAAAAGGCGTTGTTTTTATTATACAGTGCGAGAGCGGCCTCTAGTGGTTGAAATCACTGACAGCACGTGCTGTTTGTTTAGACACGTGACACTGAAGAGCGAGAAGCTTCAGACAGAAAATCATGCCGCGCCTCAGAGCGCCATTCACAAGTTGTCCATTAAATTACATTATACTCATTATTACATTATACATTATATTCGCCCCGAATCATTGTTAATGTACATAATGAATTGTATATTGAGATTTTCCATCGATGTATGTATGCTTCATTTATAGAGCTGTAATATAGATCGCTCTTTCCGTTTGCTCCGTTTTTTAAACACTGAACTTCAAATTATCTTTGCCTCATTGTTCATTCTTGTAGTCAGCTTGTGTCCGTTTGGTGAATAAATAAACCGTTTTAGACTGCTGCTTGAGTTGAACGCGACGCGTCCGGATGTGTGTGAGTTCTCCTAGACTCAGCTGCTCTTTTATTTTGATTAGACAGTCATTAAGTGCTCAATATTAGAAGCAGTTAAAGTGCGAGAGTAAACATAGGGCCCTACAATTATACCAGCACAATGTTTTCCGCGATGCGGAAAACGCGGACGGAATCGTGGAATCCATTCATAAAAACGGAATTCACAGTTTAGTGCACGTGACGCTCGCGGTGATTTCAGCGACTGCTGTCTCGCTACATGAGGACGAAAACACACGAACAACATCTCCAGAACTGCTCTGAGAGTCACATCATATGCATTTGACCGTTTGATTTGAGCAAAAGCATCATATCACAGGCACAGAATTGTAAAGGTATTCATTTATTTTGCAACCCGTCAATATAAAAGTCCAGTTTTGAAGTATATTTTTCAGTAGAATGTACATAGCCTACTACTACTATTAAAATGAAACAAGCATTCTTTTTTTAAGGAATAATCACACAACATTTCTTCCATGTTTTAATTTTAATAGTAAATCTCATTAGTTTGCCAAAAAAAGTTTGCTTAATTTTAAGTAATTAAAAGACAAATAACATTAATGTTTCATGCCTTGATTTGATAATAAAAATGTAAATACACACAAAATTTTTGAGGGGAAAAATCATTAGGCTTCTTTAAGAAAAAATAAATTAAGTTGTTTTATGCATTCAAATAATTAGACATGCTTAAACAGAATTTGGTAACAATAAAATAAAATATGGTGAGAAAAAATAAAACATTTCATAGGGCCCCAATTATGTAATTTTTGTTAAACTTTTATTAAACTGATTTGAAAATGTGTAAGTCTCATGATTTTATTTAATTAGACTTACTTTGTGATTAATAAACTTTAATTTAACTATTAAAAAGGAGTGGAGTAAAATTAAAATGGAAAAAAAAACAGAACCCAGAAAAATTAAATAACAGAATTTGGAAATAAATAAAATGGAATTTAGGAAAAAATGAAACAGATTTCATAGGGCCCTATTAGAGTGTGGTAATTTCAACATTTACAATTACTATTATTGTTATAATTATTATAATTACTTCTACTACTTTTTTTGTAAATAAAGCACTATTTTGTTTTTTTTTTCCTTTTTTTTTCAGTATCCATTTTAAAAACTATCGGTTAATTAATCGGTATCGGCCAGTGTGGTCCAACCTAGCTATCGGTATCGGTAAAATCCAATATCGGTCAACCTCTAGTTTTGAGTGGATAAGCTGATTGGCATGTCACCATATTCTAATTTGTTGAGAGAGTGAATTGGTGGGTTGTGTTAAATGTGAGCCAAAATCATCACAATTAAAAGAACCAAAGACTTAAACTACTTCAGTCTGTGTGCGTTGAATTTATTTAATACATGAATTTCACAATTTGAGTTGAATTACTGAAATCAACTTTTCTACGACATTCTAATTTATCGAGATGCACCTGTGTATGTTTATGTGTGTGTGTGTGTGTGTGTGTGTGTGTATGTATATATATATATATATGTATATATATATATGTATATATTAGGGCTGCACGATGTGTCGTTTAAGCATCGATATCGCGATGTACGAATCCACGATAGTCACATCGCAGGGATGTGCGATGTAGGCTGTCGTAGTTGATCCGTTATTCATTAACCTTACGGGCCAGCTGCGCCCCGGCCCTTGACGAATGTGATTCACGGATAAATTGCACAGCTTAACCATCATAGAGTGAAAGTTTATCATTTGCATGGGTTTTTAAGTCCTGTCAGTTTTAACAGGGCGCATATAAGAACGAGCAGAGAGAGAGAGAGAGCGAGCGAGTGAGCGAGCGAGCGAGAGAGAGAGAGAGAGAGAGAGCGCCCCCGGCCGCGCGCGCTCACCTTCACCGTCTTCAAACAACACGAGCGCTGTCTTTTTCTCTCTCCCTCGCGCATATTAATCAAAATCAATTGACACGATGGTGTCGAAAAAAAAAATAAAAAACCTATCCAGTGATGAAATGTTTTCTGTGTTGTCAAATCGGCAGTTTAGTGCGATATCCTAAACTGCCGAGATAATTACACATCACGTGCAGTACACGTCTGATTCGCGAACTAATGATTCCTTTGAACCGATTCAATTTAATGAATGGTTTAAACAACTGACCTGTCCAACACTGAACTCACGAGACGTCTGAATTGGTGTATTAAAAAAAATCTGTAACTCTTTACAATAATGTTCTATTTATTAAACTATTTAACTACATTATTTAACATTTACTATTACTAAACTGCACTTCTACTACATTGTTAATTTCAACAATTAGGCTATAGCCTTCATTGTTGAAATCAAAAGTATTTGTTAACATAATTAATGCACTGTGAAGTGACATTACCAAACAATGAACAGCTGTGTTTTTTTATAAACTAAGATAAACAAAGATTAATAAATATAGTAACAAAAGTATTGCTCGTGGTAAGTTCATGTTAGTTAATATGTTAACAATTCAAACCATATCCTAAAGTTACAAACAAATAATTTACTCTAATTTAAATAATACTCTGATGTTTAAATCATTTAAAATGAGAATGTAAGTGTGCTCACCCCATTTTTGTTTGTAAGAAAAAATTAGATTAGATTTCATATCGCAATATATATCGCAGAAAAATAAAATATCGCAATGTAATTTTTTCCCAATATCGTGCAGCCCTAATATATATATATATATATGTATATTTATATATATATATATATATATATATATAATATATATATATATATATATATACACACACATATATATACACACACACACACTGAACAAAATTATAAACGAAACACCTTTGTTTTTGCCCCCATTTTTCATGAGCTGAACTCAAAGGTCTAAGACTTTTTCTATGTACACAAAAGGACTATTTCTCTCAAATATTGTTCACAAATCTGTCTAAATCTATGTTAGTGAGCACTTCTCCTTTGCCGAGATAATCCATCTACCTCACAGGTGTGGCATATCAAGATGCTGATAAGACAGCATGATTATTGCACAGGTGTGCCTTAGCCTGGCCACAATAATAGGGCCACTCTAAAATGTGCAGTTTTATCACACAGCACAATGCCACAGATGTCGCAAGTTTTGAGGGAGTGTGCAATTGGCATGCTGACTGCAGAAATGTCCACCAGAGCTGTTTCCCGTGAATTGATCATGTTAATTTCTCTAACATAAGCCGTATCCAAAGGCGCTTCAGAGAATTTTGCAGTACATGCAACCGGACTCACAACTGCAGACCACGTGTAGACCACATCCAGCATCTTCACCTCCAAGATTGCCTGAGACCAGCCACCCAGACAGCTGCTGCAGCAATCGGTTTAAATAACCAAAGAATTTCAGCACAAACTGTCAGAAACCATCTCAGGGAAGCTCATCTGCATGCTTCTCGTTCTCATCGGGGTCTCGACCTGACTGCAGTTCGTCATCGTAACCGACCTGAGTGGGCAAATACTCACATTCGATGGCGTCTGGCACTCTGGAGAGGTGTTCTCTTCACGGATGAATCCCAGTTTTCACCGTACAGAGCAGATGGCAGACAGCGTGTATGGCGTTGTGTGGGTGAGCAGTTTGCTGATGTCAACATTGTGGATCGAGTGGCCCATGGTGGTGGTGGGGTTATGGTAAGGGCAGGCGTATGTTATGGACAACGAACACAGGTGCATTTTATTGATGGCATTTTGAATGCACAGAGATACCGTGACAAGATCCTAAGGCCCACTGTTGTGCCAGTCATCCACGACCATCACCTCATGTTGCAGCATGATAATGCACGGCCCCATGTTGTAAGGATAGGTACACAATTCCTGCAAGCTGGAAACAACCCAGTTCATTAATGGCCAGCATACTCACCAGACATGTCACCCATTGAGCATGTTTGGGATGCTCTGGATTGGCGTATATGATGGCGTATTCCAGTTCCTGCCAATATCCAGCAACTTCGCACAGCCATTGAAGAGGAGTGGACCAATATTCCACAGGCCTCAATCAAAAACCTGATCAACTCTATGTGAAGTAGATATGTTGCATGGCGTGAGGCAAATGGTGGTCACACCAGATACTGACTGGTTTTCAGACTCCCACCGGACCCCCCAATACAGTTAAACTGCACATTTTAAAGTGGCCTTTTATTGTGGCCAGCCTAAGGCACAGCTGTGCAATAATCATGCTGTCTAATCACTATCTTGATATGCCACACCTGTGAGGTGGATGGTGTATCTCGGCAAAGGAGAAGTGCTCACTGACACAGATTTAGACAGATTTGTGAACAGTATTTGAGAGAAATGTGTAATGTAAAATATCTCTGTAATGAATATGCACAATATTGTTATCATGGGCACGTCTAAATACAGTGAATAATTATATATTACAAATTATTCAGAATTTGACATAAATTTTAAGAATTCTGTTTCCATCAACTGGTCAAAAATGGCACAACACCGCTGTATGCTGCTTGAAAGACGCGTGTGCGCTCTGATGTAAACAAGCACGCATGAGAAGCACATGGCATGGAGCACGTGAGAGAAAGCACATTCACTCTCTGACAGCAAATGGCGCTAAACTGCAGAAAATGCAGCCGTTACTCTGGAGACCCCATAAATAAAACAGCTGCGCTACTTTCTAAAACGTATTTAAATAATTTTAAATAGCCATTCAGAATTTGTGTATTTGCTACGGTGTTTATCACAGTGCCAAATACGTAAATATTTAGACTTGATAGGCTACTTATTTTCTAACTTTTTTTTTTTTTTCATTTTAATCTGGACTACAACATGCTCTACATATTGTTTGAAAGTGTTGTGTTTCTTTATTGTTCGTTCACACTTTACATTAGGGCTTCATTAGTTAACATCAGTTAATTCATTAGTTAACAAACTGCCAATGAAAAATTCTTCTGAACATTCATTCATCTTAGGTATTCCAATATTTAATATCATGTTGGTAAAACTGAAAGTTGCAACTGTGTTATTTAACAAGCTAATATGAACTAAGACTTTAACAAAGATGAATAACTTCTGTAGCAAATGTAGCTATTGCTCATTGTGAATGTTAATGCATTAACTAAGATTAACTAATGAGGTCTTATTGTAAAGTGATACCTATGGGTCTTTATAGTTCTTTTGCACTTTATATATTTTTCTGTACTGCTTTGTATTGAAATGTTCAGTTATTTTTGAAGAAAAAAGTTTTATAACCTGTTATACTGTATTATGACCACTTTTTTTGAAACTAAATATCAATACCATGATAATACCGTATACCGTGATAAAAGCATTATCAATTAATCGAAACAGGAAAATTTGATACCGGCATATCCCTTATATATATATATATATATATATATATATATATATATATGTGTGTGTGTAGATAGATTGATAGATTGGCCCTATGTATATAAAATATCTAAATATAAAAAAAATGGTAAAAGTCTACCGTCACAGCCCTAGTAAAATTTTTATATTTCTTGTTTTATACAGCTCAAAAACCAACAACGATGCTTCAAAATGTGTAGAGGGCATTCAAAAAAATAACATTGTGTAAATTTTATGTTTACTGAGTTGTCCCCATTAAATCTGAGGCAAAAAAATTCAATTGTGTATTTACAGACGTTAAACATTGAATGGGGTCACTTTTATGTTCACTTTTCTCAGCTTTAAACAAGTTACCAAAAATAAATAATATTTTACTTTTATTTCAGAGTTCATTGACGAGAAAGAGGAGAATGAAGAATTCAGTGAAGTTGAGGAGAAAAATCATGTCAAAACTGGAGGAAAACCTTTGAGTTGGTCTCAAACCAAACAGAAAGATTTAAAGAAAAAAAGAGTCAAGAAAACTTTCACCTGTGCTCAGTGTGGAAAGAGTTTCACACACAAAACAAGTTTTGACCGTCACATGAGAATTCATACTGGAGAGAAACCTTTCACTTGTGATCAGTGCGGGAAGAGTTTCAAACAATCAGCAAACCTTAAGAGACACATGAACATCCACACTGGAGAGAAACTGTACACATGTGATCAATGCGGTAAAATGTTTTTATGGGCTTCACTTCTGAAGAAACACTATGAAGTTCATGCAAAGGAGAAGCCACATTCATGTCATTTTGTGGTAAGAGTAGTTTTGCATCTACAGAGTTTGAAAGTACATCAGAAAATACATACTGGTGTGAGAGAATACATGTGCTTTGAGTGTGAAAAGACTTTTAGTTCAGCGAGCAGTTTAAAACTGCACCAGAGGATCCACACTGGAGAGAAACTTTATAAGTGTTCACACTGTGACCAGAGATTCAGTAATTCATCAAATCTGAAAACACATGAGAGGATCCACACTGGAGAGAAACCTTATAAATGTTCACACTGTGACCAGAGATTTAATCAATCAGCAAATCTGAAAACACACAAGAGGATCCACACTGGAGAGAAACTTTATAAGTGTTCACATTGTGACAAGAGATTCAATCAATCAGCATATCTGAAAACACATGAGAGGATCCACACTGGAGAGAAACCTTACAAGTGTTCACACTGTGACAAGAGATTCAGTGATTCATCAAGTCTGATAACACATGAGAGGATCCACACTGGAGAGAAACCTTACAAATGTTCACACTGTGACAAGAGATTCAGTGATTCATCATGTCTGAAATCACATGAGAGGATCCACAATGGAGAGAGACCTTATAAGTGTTCACACTGTGACAAGAGATTCAGTCATTCAGCAAATCTGAAAACACATGAGAGGATCCACACTGGAGAGAAACCTTATAAGTGTTCTCACTGTGACAAGAGATTTAATCAGTTGCTAAGTCTGAAAACACATGAGAGGATCCACACTGGAGAGAAACCTTATAAGTGTTAACACTGTGACAAGAGATTCATTGTTTCATCACATCTGAAAACACATGAGAGGATTCACACCCGAGAGAAACCTTATAAGTGTAGCACACTGTGACAAGAGATATAGTGATTCATCAAGTCTGAAAAGACATGAGAGGGTCCCACACTGGGGAGAAACATTATAAGTGTTCACATTGTGACAAGAGATATATTGATTCATCAAGTCTGAAGAGACATGAGAGGATCCACACTGGAGAGAAACCTTATAAGTGTTCTCACTGTGACCAGAGATTTAATCAGTTGCCAAGTCTTAAAACACATGAGAGCATCCACACTGGAGAGAAACTTCATAAGTGTTCACATTGTGACAAGAGATTCATTGTTTCATCACGTCTGAAAACACATGAGAGGATTCACACCGGAGAGAAACTTAAGTGTACACACTGACAAGAGATATAGTGATTCATCAAGTCTGAAAAGACATGAGAGGGTCCACACTGGAGAGAAACATTATAAGTGTTCACACTGTGACAAGAGATATAGTGATTCATCAAGTCTGAAAAGACATGAGAGTATCCACACCTGAGAGGAATCGTATCACTACACTGTACGTGGGAAGCGTTTCATTCAGTCATCTGTTCTACACAGTCATACAAAAAAACAATCACAGTAAGGCCCCGTACACACAGAGACACATTTAGCTGTATATGTAAATATTTTGTATGGTATATGTGTTTCATCCAGGCGGATCCGGCTTTTTTGGGAGAGTGAAATGTATTTTTTTTTTTTTTTTAACCGGGTCCCAGAGTGGATAAATCTGAAAATGACACCTTTGCGTTTTCGTGTGTACAGCTAATCTGTATATTTTATGAAACAATGATGTCATGGAAGATCACGTGACCCTTTGGCAGCAATGCACGCATAGTCCTTCGTTCTGCTTACTTTGTCAGAAATTATATATATCCTGTCAGTAAATTGTGAACAACTCTTTACCTAGCCCACTATGAGTACCTCAGCAGTCAAGGACGTTCGGGAAAAACAGATTGAACAATCGCCAATAAAGAAAAAATTCAAAGATTCCGCCATCTATAGAGAGGACCTGGATGTGGCTATAACTAACGGTATAGCTATAGCAGGACAATTTCCCAACTTTAGTCCAGCCACAACTACCAAGAGACAGAGCTTTAATCCAGTTTTGAAGAAGATGACAGCCCTCGGTCTCCAGCCCTTCCTCACATACCCAGAAGTAACTAAAGTACAGCACAAAGGTGAGCAGATGATGTTTGACTCCCCTCAGAAGGTGGAGGATTTTGTTACTTCACTGTCACAGAAGACGTATTCTGCGGCAATGTTACTAGAGCCCCTTTCACACTGCACGTCGGACCCGGCAAATTGCCCGAACATTGCCGGGTCGACTTCTGTGTGAAAGCAAACACGTCCCGGGATTGATTCCGGGATTGAACCCGGGTCGGGGACCTAGTAACATTGCCGGGTTCAGTCCCGGAACGAGCGCTGTGTGAACAAAAGCCAGATCTAATTCCGTGTCGTAGTGATGACGCGCGTTGTCGCGCGACTCTTTTAGCTGGTGTTTTGAAGGCAGATCAACGTCCGCGATGAAACAAATATGTGCAAACTGTAACGAAGCAGAGATCAGTTAGTTCCTCACTTTCCGCGCTGAAGCTGAGTTTGTTTACCAGCTTCAGTGAAAGTTAACCTGCCTAGCGTTTTCGATCAATCCCGGGACGTATATGCGTTCACACAGAAGGGACCCGGCAATTTTCCGGGTCCAACATGCAGTGTGAAAGGGGCTATGGAGAGCAATCAAAGCTGACAAGGTTAAACCACATAGGCTCCAAAATATTTTATTTGCTGGCACAGGAAATAAAAATGATAATCTAAACATGTCTAATCTAATCTAAACTTTTAAAAACTTGGCTCATCCATTGTCTTATCCATTTCAAAGTCATCCACAGAGTATACATAACTCCTTACAAAAGGTTTAAAATGAAACTGCAATCGACCTATAACTGCCATATCTGTAACACTGTATCATCAGGTACCTTTCACAGCCTACTTAAAATAGTTACATTTGTATGTACAAATGGCACGAATGAACAAGGCTAAACCCAGTACCATTGTTGCATGGAAATGTTTTTTTTCTGCCGGGATTTCGGATTGTTTAATGGAATGACTTAAACACTTATTTTCTTTTTTTTTCTTCTTTACTTTCAGATTGTAAAAAAATATTGATGTGTCTGTTGTTTCCCCTTCCCTGTTTTGGTTTTTCTGAATGATGTTGTTTTATTGACTCCAAAATAAAAAAATGTTGATCACAAAAAAAAAAACAAAACAATGATGTCATCACCCCACACATCTCGACTCGAGTCAGCCACCGCTACTTGGAGGACTACATGTTTGCGTTCATGCTGCAGAAGCTACTGACTCAACTTGCACGATATTGGAAAAAAAAATAACTCACAATGCGATAATTTTTTCTCGGCGATGTCAATATTGCGATATGACAAAAATAAATAATAATAATAATAAAAAATCACCACATGAGTTGAACAGCTCTATTTGGAAAAAAAAAAAATATGATTTTTAATATGAAAAAAAAAAAGATTTTGTAGGTGTGAATAAATCAGCATAGAAAATAAGCAAATTACAAACAGATAAATATAATAGAAAAATTATACAAAATGAAATAAACTGCTTTATATTCTTCAGGTAATTCTGACTGTATTCAGGTACAGAAATTGAATAATCAATTGTAAAACAATACTGCATATTCACTGTATAAATAAAATCTAATAAATCTGTTTAAGCTACAAAAGTGTTTTTTTCTCTGTGTTCTATTGTTTGATTAACATTCATGGAAAAGCCTAAGGAAGATTAAACTGCTGTGAACCAGTCAATGTTGGGCAGTAACGCATTACTGTATTTTTGACTACTTTTATAGTAACGGGGAAATTTTAACGCGTTATAATTTTCAAAAAAGTATTTAGAGTATAGTTACAAGCAGAGGTCTCTATACGTTACTACCGTGTTACATTGCTGACAGAATACAGTGTTTTATAATCTAGAGATTGTAAAGAGGATGTAGCACATGCACTGTCGAGTCAAGTACAAGTGAATTAGGGACCTGCTCCCGCGAGACCCGACACAACATAGTGTGGCGCGGGACAAGACTTGATAGGTGAGAGCAGAGACTCGTGTGTGTGCGGGATGCGGGAAAATAAAATGATTCACGTGACTCCCGCAAAGTAGAAATATCTAAACATAAAATATCTAAATAAAATAAATTGTTATTCATCTATTGCACAAAAGCAACATAAACTAATATAAAATATAAAACAATTAACAGGTGCAAGCGTATGCAGAGTTTCTATTTAGGCTAAAACAGGAAAGTTGAATTTCTTCCTTTAATATAGGCTAAGTGAGTTTGTCATTATTGTAGCTGTTTTCATTTGAAATAAATAAATGAATAAAACATTGAACTACAAATTTGCCATTGTACTATTTTAAGTCTTATGTGTTTTAATTAATAAGCTAATAATGAACCACAAACTACGATCGTTATAAAGAAAGGGAAAATCCAAAGACCGTTATTTATTTACTTATTTATTTATTTATTTATTTTTGTTAGAATGCGGATAAAACATTTTCCTTATTCATATTGTTAATAAAAGTTCAAAGTTTAATATAAGTGAATTAAAGAAAAAGTAATGTAACTAGTTAATGCAACTAATTACTTTAGAAATGTGATTACTTTTAAAAGGAATAATCAGTATTTGATTACATTTTCAGAATAACTTGCCCAACATTTGGAACCAATATATTATCCATTTACAGCCAGAACATAGTGAAATGATAATTTAAGAAATTTATTGGTGAAAAATGCAACTGGAATTACTTGTGACAGACTGTTACAGTATCTTAGTAATGGTAGTGAGCTGTTACTTTGTGTTAAACCCTGCAGGAGGACAGTCATTAAAAGTAATCAAAAGCCACATTTGTGTGGCCGGTGTCCGGCGGAGTGGAGCGTCAATAATTTCCACTGCGCGCTATGATCATTTAATAATCTCTCTACTCCGGGCTGACCATTTCCCACTCCCCCGCTCCACTCCTCGCTCACTGGTATCAGAAACACCGCTCCGCCTTTGGTCCATGTATGAAGTATTTCAGTATGTTTGAAATAGCACAGTTCTGTTCATATAACATAGGCCTATATTAAAAAAATAAAATAAGAGGAGAGTTTCAAATGGGTTTTCAGAAAGGCACAGAAAACAAATAATGCATTCTAATAAAATAACGTAGAATAACGTTAAATTTTATTATTCTAATTTTTTTTTTTTTTTGCATTTATATAGTTTTGTTCAATTTGGAACGCTTTGCAAATGTTACCACAAATGACGATAAAGAGTTGAGGCTGAATGTTTTTGTCCTCTGTGAGCAACGCCGTGCTACACAGGCATTAGTAATCAAACACAGAGCATCGTAACAGACCAAACTAATAGAGCACAAATCACCTACTCCAGTGGTTCCCAGACTGAGGGATAGTGTACAGTCAGCAGATTATTTTGCAAAAGAAACCTTTGCAGGGTGATAAGACTACACTGCATAACTGTCCCGCTTATCATGCAGCCACTTGCCTGATAAGTAAATATTAATTTGACATTTTAAAGGGGTCATATGTTGCAATTTCAAATTTTCCTTTCTCTTTGGAGTGTTACAAGCTCTTGGTGCATAAAGAAGATACGTAAAGTTGCAAAGACTAAAGTCTCAAATCCAAAGAGATATTCTTTATAAAAGTTAAGCCTCGTCCCCGCCTCCTAAAACGACTCGTTCTAACACACCCCACATATCTACGTAAATATGTGGGAGATTTGCATAACACCGCCCAAATGTTCATGCAAAGAAAGAAGGTGTACCTTTTATTCTCGTTGTAGTATTGTTGTTGTTGCTTTGCTGCCGCCACCATGTCGTATAGACGCTGTGTTTCACTGTGAAAGCGAAACTGCTTTGTTTGGGCTTCCAAAAGAGGATGATATCCGCTTCGTCATGCCTGCAGCTGATCCGTGATGGGAGGAAATACATCAACTTTGCACTGTGGTTCGCCGAATCGACTTTCACCATGGGACGACGCGGAGTCCAGCCTGGGGTCACCACATGTGGTTGCTGCAAGCACAAGATACGCTCCTTGGTAGAATCCCACCTATGAGCTGCCCATCTCTGTTCTCTCAAGTGGGCCGGGTCTCACTATACTCAAGGCCGTGGTGTGTGTCACGGTTTCGTTGAGAAAGCAAAACTACTTTGTTTAGCCTTCCAAAAGAGGACACGATTAGAAAATCATGTTACATCACGTTTATAATGGGGTTTATGTTTATTTCTCATATCCGGCTTGGACAAGGCATTCCAATATGTTAAAGGGTTAGTTCACTGAAAAATGAAAATTATGTCATTAATGACTCACCCTCATGTCGTTCCAAAACCCGTAAAACCGCCGTTCATCTTCGGAACACAGTTTTAAGATATTTTAGATTTAGTCCGAGAGCTTTCTGACCCTCCATTGAAAATGTATGTACGGTATACTGTCCACGTCCAGAAAGGTATTAAAAACATCATCAAAGTAGTCCATGTGACATCAGAGGGTCAGTTAGAATTTGTTGAAGCATCGAATATACATTTTGGTCAAAAAAAAAAAAAAGATTTTATTCAGCATTGTCTTCTCTTCCGAGTCTGTTGTGAGCGCGTTCATGACGCTGCTGACGTGTTTTCTGGTGCGCCCAATAACAAAGATAACACATCAGCAGCATCGTATGTCAACTGTCACAGCAGTTGCACTCACAACAGACCTGGAAGAGAAGACAATGCTGAATAAAGACCAAAATGTATCTTCGATGCTTCAATAAATTCCTGATGTCACATGGACTACTGTCACAGGACCCAGAGCGCAACCCATTCTCACCCCGCAGCACAGAGCATAAGCCTGAGCCCACTGCTGATGGAGAACCAGAGCCTGCCATGACCAACGAGCCATCGCCAGAGAGCGACAGAGCTGAGGATTGCCCCGGAGCCAGAGCCTGTGATGTCAGACCAGGTGAGAGCACTGGCTACAATGTTCACACCAGGGGAAAGTGCTATTTTTATCTGATTTAAAAAAAAAAAAAAAATTCAGCCTTGGTGAGCATAAGAGATGTCTTTTCAAAAAACATAAAATATCTTACTGAATTCTGGAACATAGTGTATATTTGAGGTTAACTTACTAGCCATATGGTTCACTGTTTTTTGGAAATGTCTAAAAGGAGGTTCGCTCAGACTCGGGCCTATTGCACCACCTAGATGTAAAAAAGCTGGTTGTAAGCCCTATGCTGGGCTTTACATTCTCCCGCAGTTATAGATATAGCTGAGACCATGTTCACACCGCAATGGCTACAACTACTAATATAGAATTGAACTGCTCAAGACATCATAGCACGTGAAGCCACCCGTGGCCATGATTTCATTGAGTAAAACACTTCCGCGTTTTTATATCTAAAGTCCTCTCCCTGCACACTCCTATGACAGATTTCATCAAGGTTAAGTAAAATATAATAAATGTAATACAATGCTTCTCTCTAGAGATATTTTTATAGCTGACTATCTAGTCCTTTCCTGAGGTAAATGTGACTATAACGTGACATTTTGTGTTTTACTGGCGTCTATCTGTGGCTGAAAAAAAAAAAAAAAAAACACGTTTGTATTTGTGAAATATTTAAAAAGCACATTTTGAAAGCTGATCATTTATTTCTGATTAAAAGTAACAAAGCACAAAAACCTATTCGGGTGATTATTGGATGGTAGGCACGCTACCACATAATGAAATGGAATTAAAAACATTAAACATTTTTCGCAGCAATTACACTGTCCTTAAAACAAGATGTCAAATGGTTTCTTTTTAGAATAATCCCAGGTCATATGTAATATTTTACTGCTAATTATTACATGCTGTGCAGCCGAAATATATTTGTATTCAATTAATTATTGTCGACAATGTGGTAAGCTATAGTCTACACCGAGCTTCGCAATTCATGTACATTATCCTGCCTGAACAAGACCATAAACCATACAGTTTCACGTCTGCTGTAAGAAATAACTAACAGATGTAAAAAAACCTAAAAATGAATAATGTCCGAGCAAATCATGACTTTCACTTTACACCTACCTCTGACGAGGCGTAAAGATTTAGTCCCAGGCGTAGCACACGCCGAGATGGTGTAACGGGTATATATTCTATGCACGCATTTTACGTCCAGTAAATTTTAATAGCTTTCCCAGTTCACCTGTGTTCTTTCTCCATTTCTAGGGCTCCTTCAGAAATTTTGAGATCTTGAGCTTCCCGTGCTGAGGTTTATTGTATTTATTTTTGCTCCTGAAATCAATAGGTTTTGTCAATATTTACCCTTTACCATGAAGATCAAAACTTGAACTAAATGATTCAGTTTATAATTGTTGTGCTGATTGTAAGTGACGTCAACGAGTTAACAGTACAGTTGATTTAACGTTAGGTTAAATAAATAAGCCCAATTTCCATCACACCCATTGAAAAAATACCAGCAAATCTTTTACAGAACTGTCAATGCTCTCATCTACACATGAAGTTGTAATAAAATCCCAAACTTTCATAAAGAGTTCAGTCTATGGCAGGGATCTTCAACCCGCTCCTGGAGAGCTACCACTCCTGCAGACTTCAGTTCCAACCCTGCTCCACGCTCCTGAAGTAATTATCAAGTGCCCCTGACACCTTGATTAGCTTGTTCAGGTGTGTTTGTATTGGGGTTGGACTGGAAATCTGCAGGGGGGGGGGGGGGGGGGGACAGTTAGCTCTCCAGGGCACGGGTTGGAGACCACTTGTCTAGGGCAGGGATAGGCAACTCCGGTCCTGGAGGGGCCTCTATCCTGCAGAGTTTAGCTTCTGCCCTCATAAAAACTCACCTGCCTGTCTCTATCTAGTAATACCCAAAACACTGATTGCCTTGTTCAGGTGTGTGTTAATTAGGGTTGGAGCTAAACTCTGCAGGACAGTGGCCCTCCAGGACCCGAAGTTGCCTATCCTGGTCTAGGGAGTTAGCCTAATTTTACCTCCTCTGGAAACAGGTAAGATGCTAGCGGACTAGTTTGAAGGACTAATTGGTTGTGTTGGCGCCCCTTTTCCATGGCAACTCCCTCCGCTCCAGTGTTTGAATGAGACTCGAATGTTCAGCACGAACACACCCTTAAAACCGTCACAGGTCATGGAAGAAATTTACATCAACGTATAAAAATTAGAATGTACATAACATAATAAATATAAATAAATTGTTATTAAATCATCTATTCTTTTTCGGTCTTTTTGACTTGCTTATTTTTTGTTTTCACGGTGTAATGGGTGTTTATGTACTTGGATGTGTGAAATGCAGGAGCACAAATTCTGAGTATGGGATACCATACTTGGCCACCTTTCCGTTCCTTTCCCCTTTCCTTTCCTTCTCCGTTCCTTTCCTCTAACATAACATTCCCTATTCGTTTATAATAATCTACTTGTTTTTTTATTTATTTTATTTAAAAAGCTACAGATACTGCGTAAATTATCCTAGTCTTTTTCCATTCTTTTGACTTGTTTTATTTTGTGTTCATGTTTGTGTGTGTGTGTTTGTGTGTGTGTGGTTGTGTCAAGTCAAGTCAGCTTTATTGTCAATCTTTCCACATGGTACAGTACAATAAATACAGAGAATTTGAAATTCGACTCTCAGACCCTTGGTGCATAAAGATAACACTAACAGGAGAGCCTAAAATACGATAGCATAGCAGATAAATCAAAATACAACTATACAACTAAGGGCATGTAAAAAGATAATAAAAAAACGTTAAATAAAGCACACATGACAGATGCAGATAAAGAACAAACAGTGCAGATAAAAAGGATAGTAGTGCAAAAAAAAAAGCTTATGTCAGTCTGATTAAGTGACAAAGGGCTCAGAGCGCAGTTCTGTTATTTAAACTGACTGAAGAGGTAGGTAGTGTGTCCTTCCATGAGGAAACAAGCTTATAAATACCAGTATGGACGGTTACTGAAAATCAGACAAAGCTGAATGTGTCCTGTAAGGGGAAGGTTAGGGTAGGGTGATAGACAAATATGGTTAAAATTAGAGACCAGCTAAAAATACCCTGGCCCGGACTGGGAGACCAGATTGACCAGCCTTTATTTGGGGTTTTGACAATTATTGGAAAGTCTAACAATGAACATAAAAATAAATCAATTTACAACTCTTTAAAAAAGCTTGTAAAATGTGGAAGTTTTAAAACGGTGGAATAGTTAGATCTATCTGGAGAGCGTCTCATGGTGAGAGAGGAAATTAATTGGCATCTTTTGCTAGTTTGATCATCAACTGAATGACAATTGTACATTATATGAAACCTATATGAAACTCATAAGAAAACAATGATTAATTGTATCTCATGAAGAAAAATGATATACAAATTTGTAAAACACTTTCTGGACTGTGATTCACTGTGAAACTTATATTTATTGCTTGATGCATATTGGGTCAAATTGTTGAGGACGCAGCATCAGATCTGAAAGAACTGCTGGATCTGAAGATTGATCTACCTTAATGTGGGTTTTGTATATATGTGTGAGCAGATGCAATTATTGAAAACACTTCCCACAGCAGTGCAGTGTGATTAGGTTTATCCTCCAGTGTGGATGCTCTGGTGTGTCTTCAGGTTTGACAAATCACTGATATCTTGTTCCACAGTGTGAACACGTGTACAGCCAAAATTCTGATTTAGTTTTAGTCTTAGAATCATCGTTATATATATAATAGATATATATATTATATATGATATCTAGATATATATATATATATCTTATATATTATATCTATAACGATGACGAGTCTAAGACAAAATAAATCAGAATTTGCTGTTTACAAGTGCAACTGTGACAAGAGACAAGAGATTTTCGTGATACTAGATATATTAAAATTATAGATAGGATTAAAAAAGGTGTATTTAGAGGACTTAATTAAAATCATTCCTAATGTGCTGTTATTAATAGTTAGTAAGGTAGTTTGTGCGCTTAATAAAAACACGCCAATATGTTAATAATAGGCACGTAGTAAGCAAATAGTTAATCGTGAGAATAGATTTCTATAATAAGATGGTTACTGAATAGTTTAGCTGATATTATCTTTTAAAAGTCATAATATAAAAAGGAGTAATTGGTCTAATTGGAAAAAAGTAAGACAGATTAACTCTTGGTTAATTGCAAGTTGGTTCAAATTAGTACATAAGGATACAGTCTTAAATAGTAGATACGTTTATGTCAACTGGTCCCTGGTGTTAGCTGCACTTGAGATGTAAGTTGGCATCTTCAGAGCGCTCCACAGAAACTTTGTTGCAAGGGGAAGTTTCTGGATTAATAATTGTGATGTATGATTGGTCCAGGTGTACAATACCGTATGGAGTACTGCCGTGATCTTTAATTCTTCTACTTTCAACGGACGCCATTTTGGGATTCAGACTCTTGAAACATCAGGTTCACTATTTTCAGACTAAGGCTCCTCGGGGAAATGATCAGGACAGAATCTATATCTTGCATAATTTCAAAACTTTGCACATATTGCGAGATCATGGTTTAACATGAACAAAAGAGTCTAATCTGGATTATGGGCTTGCTACACGAATGCATGGTATCTTTTCTGATTCTGATCTACTCTAGTCCTTTATGCATTTCTTTCCAGACATCTGACAGCTGCACGGCATATACTCATGAACCTAATCAGTTCTTTTTCTCGGGCCATGTGCCATCTTCACATAATGGTCAATCAAGTGTTGTGGTAACAGTCTCCACCAAATAAAGGCCTGCATTTAAAAGGCTTCTGACCCACTTCTGAAGAAACTGGAGGAAAATCTTTACCATGAGCTCACAGATTAGATGGTCATCGCCAGAATGGTAATAGAACTCCCAAATGTTCTCTGATTCTGATGCCAGTCCCCGCATTGAACCCAAGCTATAATCTCCACACCTCACAAAATTGCTTTCCAGACGTGTGTTGTGGTTTGTTGATCAGAATGGCCAAACACCTATTGCTGCTTGAACTGAAGAGAGTCAAAATAAATCGTCTTCCTCCTCCCTTTTCAGGTCTTGGTGCTCTTTGAATTCCTTATACATTCAGTGTTTCTATGTCATATTCCCACCAAATGCCTCAGTGATTTTACGAAAGTCTTTCTCAACCAATATGAGCTCTTGCAGAAGCACAAACGTCATATTTTCAAAGATTGCCAGGAGAGCTTCTTTTTCATTTAGTCTTGTTGTAAGACCACGGATATGCAGCGACCGAAAACTTTGAATGTCTGATTCAGATTTGCCATCATGTGGCGTATGTTTTAATGTGGTTGTCTGTGGAAGTTCTACTAAAAGCAAACACGTGGTTTAACGGACAGAGACATGTTTTTTGTTAATTGAGACCAGACCTGAGCCAGCACTCCCTTACAATTAATTCATTAAATTGATTTAAGTGCTGCATGAACCTGCAAGTTAGAAAAGTAAAAAAAATAAAAAACTAACCACATGTGTGAGTTACAAACTGTCCAGTATAAATGCTTCTTAAAATTCTCTGGCATTCATTTTCAATTCAACTTTTACCTCCAAAGCAGCTATGTATTCCTGGGGAGGCAAACATTACATTCTAAAATAAAATAATTAAATTCAACTACGGAAATACTGTACTAATTTGCTGAGGGATGGACGAGCTGTTTTTTATGTTATACTGTCATATCCTAAAACTGTAGGAAAATGGTGAACCCAAAGTGTATGTATAAAAATTGTGGAAGGCAACCATCCTCATAACCTGTTTTTTTTCTTGTTGGTAGTGCCAAATAGAAATATTCTTTTAATCATTGTTTTTTGCTTAGTATTTTATCTTTCTAAGTTCCGTTTAGAAAATTTGAATCAGTGGTCTTGCTACATTGTGTTTGTTCTTGTTATTATTTACAGATTTTTGTAAAACTGTCTGAATGGTGGCGTACATAGTGCTGTGGGGTAGTGAAAATGTTTTCATTTTTAATAATAGGTACAGTGTTTTTTCCTCATATACATTAAGCCAGTTGCCTAAGAATTTTCCACGTTTGTCATTGTGTTCAAATAGGATTTGTAGGCGGTTTTTGTTTTTGTTTTGTTTGTTTTTTATTCAATTGTTTAGATGAAGCCATCCATAGTACAAACAACCAAGCCCTGAAAAATGATAAAAGCACACATACTATACGCTTTATAAGTAATGATATTAGAGGATTAGGCAGTTGCAGTTTGTTCGGTTATACGTTAGGTTTAAAAACATTTACAGTGGGTTTATAAAAGCTGTTGTTGTGCGCGTTTAGTCAGCGTTTTGTTGCATAACCACTATTCTGACAAGGAGTCACCAGCCGAGGTAGGCGCTTTTGACCGGCTTCCGCAACAGTGAATCCTTTTGCAAAGCAATGTGTTCAGTGGCTTTCAAAGCTTTGAAAAGCTTAATATCACCAAGCAATACTAAATACGTGGGGGGGGGGAAATGTATAAATTAATGAGAATATGTCTCCTTCTGTCGTTGTGAGTTGTGCACAGCAGTGTAAAAGGGGCTGTCGGTTCTTCTTCAAAGAGGAAAATAAAGGTTTCTTGGCTACAGCTGGTAGGGATGCTGACAGAATGGTTGTATATTCCAGATTTATTCAAGATCACAACCTGCTGCCCATTGGTATCTTGGATACAAACCATCTTGCTTCAAATGCAATCAGTAACCTATTTCAAATTTTTAAGACTTATTTTGTTATTAATAAATTAATGAAGCATTGTTTAAAAAATGTCACTAAAGTTATTGCAAATGAACACAAAATTGAAGATGTTAAATAATAAAAATGTATGTAAAATGTGTTTAAATTAAATATTCACATCTTAAATATATGTTGAATTTCAGTCTATAAAATGCAAGCCCTAAAGATACAATGGATAAAAATTAAAAAATGCAAGCACTGTTAATATATATGTATTAGAGATGCGCGGATGGGCTATTATTTCATCCGCAACCGCATCACAAAACTCATCATCCGTCCGCCATCCATCCGCACCAACGTTTTTGACCAATTTTCAAAGCCGCACCCACCCGCCATCCGCTGATTGGGCGATGCAAGGCGCTGCTGATGACAGCCGCAAGACTAGAAAGCTCTCAGAATATCAGCAGTGAACTCCATCTCCGATCGGCGCACAGGGATAAAAATAAATAAATAGCCTAAATTAAACGCACTATACTGTACAATATTTTCATTGTAGCCTAATAGAAAACGCATTTTGGCACATCATTTCAACATGCTGCTATTTAGCCTACTACTAAATGCCTATTTCACTTTATTTTTTAGCAAACAGATAGAAAGCTCGAATAAAATAACAAGTTATTTACATTATAGGGCTAATAATGTTCACATTTGTAGTTGTCCAAAACAACCCCAAAAATTACCTGCTGCCTTGTACATCTAATTATGGGCACAGTTTGCCGACTATTTTGTTTATTTATTTTATTTATTTATGTATTTATTTATTTATTTATTTTACTGGTGGTGTTATGAGCATGTGAGAATCGGAAACCACACCAATTTCTGCGACCAGATGAACCTTTTATTGATATCTCTATCAGACAATGCCTATTTTATATGCCAAGAAACAACAGGCAGTAAAAAAAAAAAAAAAAAAAATTACAATAAAATATCTTAAATGTAGCATAGGCTTCTAGTCGATTGTTTGGCAAACAGTTGAAAAAAAAAAAACGGCATCTCGAGCTAAACCTCACAAACTTAAATTAGACAAAAGAAAATGCCACCCATTTGTGGTACTCTACTGGGTTCGACGGACCAAAACTTAGTGTTTCGTGGACGTTTAGCACGCACACTTGTGATGCACCGCAGGTTTAGGACGTTACCCGTCTTGTGGCTGTTAATGACACATAAACCTGCTTCGCAGGTTGTTGCCAGAATTACTTCGACCTGGTTGTCATCATGATATTAACAACTTCGTAAAACTTTTCCTGCCTTTTCTGACCCACGTCTATTTCCTGTTGTTTTTTTAATTTTCTTTTTGAACGTTTGGTTCACGTAACCTCCTTCGACAAAACGTTGCCATCTCTGTATAATACCACCACACAGACACAACCACACACACACAAGTGGTTATATTTCCAAAGAAAACATTCACGCCATTAAATTTACTTCCATAGCTGTGGCATGTTGGTGAGAGACAACTCAAAAGAAGAAGACACATTTGTAAATATCATTCCGATTGGATTCTACTGTAACTGGAAATCCGACAGAGTGGAAGATTGCACTCAAAAGTCTGATGAGCCGTACACTCCTATACTACTCCAGAATCAGGACTCTATCAAACTGTCCAGGAAGGAGTTGGTTGTACAAACAGTTTTGAGGTGGCAAATTCTGCATGTGTGTTCTAAATGCCTGTCACAAACGACTTGGGAATGTGTTGTTGTTAATAGTTTGCTATCGCATTATCATACAAATATGTATCATTAAATGACACATTTATTGCGTCAGGTTGGAGGCACAAAAAAAAAAAAAAATTGCTTCATTCTTAATCGTTGAGGTGACTGAAAATGATGCAAGTGTTTTTCAGAGATTTCAGATTGAATTTTGTGATTTTCCACTGTGAGATAGTTTCTACGCATAAACCTATATATAATTATAATTACTAACTATAATATATATATATAGTCTAATAAGAAATAATGATTATAGAGTATACTATATTATAATTCTCTTTAATGCGAAAGTTGCACATACTGTATTTGATGGGAGGGGGCATGTTTGTCCTCCGGCAATGTGTTATAAAATTTTTTTTAATTATTTTATCATCATTTTCTATGTCCAAAGCTCTTATAATCTACTGATGACATCTCACTAAAATTCCACGCACATTTAGTTCGCTTTAGGCGCCTGTCTGACAGTGTTTGGGCAGGCTTTTGGGGAGCTTTTGGGGTTTTGGAAATTCGATACACACACTCTTGCAACAGGGTGTTTTACTAATTTTTGTGGGGG
>NC_056599.1:6787140-6787431 GCF_018340385.1 Cyprinus carpio
ATCATTATTATAGTCAAAAGTCTTTATTAATCTTGATTGACATATCAATAAAATTCCACCACATTATTTTGGCAGTTAAAGTTTTGGGCAGGTTTTGGTGAGCTTTTGGGGTGGAAATCGTACACCCAATCTTGCAACACTGGTCCTAAGTGGGGTGGAAATGAGGACGCACAAATAAGAAATGAGAAGTTGGTTGTGTTACCTTTTCCTGCATTTCCTGAAATATCAGATTTTAAAGGGATAGTTCACCCAAAAATGAAAATTATGTCATTAATGACTCACCCTCATGTC
>NC_056599.1:6787928-6790187 GCF_018340385.1 Cyprinus carpio
GACTTAATGAACGCCCCCGCCAGCCATCCCTTTCTATCCATCTCACAACATGTTAAGATGGGCTGCCGGGGTCCGCGGCGCCCTCCGCCCCCTCCGCTCGTTCGCCCCTGCTAGTCCGACCACTGATAACCTGAGTGCGCTTGACCTGTCGTGATAATAAATACTCCCTAAAACCCCTGTCTTTCTCCCCTAATACTGAGTTAACGAGCACGACTCCTCCAACCAAATACATAACGTACATTCTGTCCCCTCGTCACTCACTTTACGCTCGTGTCTGAAAAGTTAAGTGTGGTAATTTATAGTCTATTATTACTGAAATTGTTGTGTGTCGTGATGTTCTTGACAGTGCTTCATGTCAGTCCCTCTCCCGTATGCTCCTCTTTCCCATCAGCATTGCGGCCCGCTGCAGATCTTGCCTGTAACAGTTTTTTCACCTGTTGTTCGGTGTGTAGTTTACCACTGTTTGCCTGGTCGCTTTTTTAATGTTAAGTAACTTCCTGTTTTGTGACATCTGGATTCATTTTCTACTCAAACTTCTACCATTTGTACTCCAAACACGATGCACTGACTATTTACCGTCATTGGGTGTACCCAGAGTATTGAAGGAATCTCTGTGTTCATTTGGGACATGTATTATATCTAAAAGTTCTCTTTACTTAACGCTTTTGTTTAATTCAATACTGTGTTTTACTTAAAATATATGTGTGCAATACCTTGCAAAAGAGAGAGAGAAAAAATGAAGTGAATCTTACTTGTTTTTTTTTTTTTCAGTTCATTAAATTACTGTTATTTAACAGCACACTTATTTACAGCGATAAGCACTATTTAAATTAAATTTACAAACAAGAGTCAATCAAATTTACTTTGGGAATTCCCAAGTAAACACTGCTTAAACATTTCTATTTAAAGCTATTAATAATAATGTTTAGTTTCTTTTTACTTGTCAATTTTTTGTAAATTACTAGCCTTTTTCTGAGTGAAAATTGTTTCCAAGCTTTTCTCACTTATTTTTTAAAAATAAATAAATAAATAAAATAAATAAATAAATATAAAGTAAATAAATATATAATATATATATATATATATAAGATCATTTCTGAGTCAAACATTTCATCTCCAAACACTTGGAAGTTCATAAGGTAGTAACAATGAACAAAAAATCAACATTACAAAAAAAAATATATTTAAGAACATAGAGATTCTGCACTAATAACTTTGCTAGGTCAAAGATTTCTGTGGACAGCAAATTAATCTTTCGTAGGTAGTGACATTTTTTTCCTGTATGTCTTTCTTTTAAAAAATGAAATCGTAATGTGTATGTACACATCCAGTGATTAAAAAAGGCCATGTCTCTCCATTTCTCTTTCTTTATCTTGTTGTTGATTTCTTCTGAGAGGACTTATCTCCCAAGGACACCCCCTCACTCTCTCCGCCGAAAAAACCTCGAAGAATCACAAAACGTATATAGCAGCGGCAGGCTTCCCCATAGGAAAAAAATATAAATGTTAAAAAAAAAGGGAAACTTATGGAGAGAATCAATGAACTGTGAACAACTTATTACCATTGGTGTAAATAATAGCGCAATCATGTAATCCATGTGCAACTGTGAAGGATTAAGAGTATTTTAAAAGTAGTTTACTCTAATTAAGGCACTTGAGTTTTGAATCTGATTACGTATTCAGATTATGTAACTGCTACTACTCAGTTTGTATGTATATATATATATATATATATATATATATATATATATATATATTTACTGTTGTAGACAGCTTTGGCCAATAAATAATTGGCTCAGTACATATAGTTTCTGAAGAATTCAACATTAGCTATGGTGATGTTTTAAAATAATAACGAGTCTCAACCACATTTCATATAAATAAACCTACCCATCTTTGTTGAATTTGTCATTTTGGCTGTCAATATAGATAAGGAAATGTTTAAAACCTTGTATGAATTGAAAAAATCTGGAAAGGTTCCTCATGGTGTTTCTAAATGAAAGATATATCCTTCTTTGAAGGCCACAGACCTTTACAGTGAGAGGTGAGTTAAGTAACACTTAGTGATTTCTCTGTCTCTTCATGATCAAAAACATACTACTTTTATATGAGGTCTTATACTATATTATACAATGAGGTTTTTATTTGCCCTAGATGCAAACACCCTTAATTTTGTACTCCCATGCATGATATCAGTGAAAGAAAATTTGAAATTTGGCAGTGCCAAAAAAAAAAAAAAAAAAAAATTTCATCAATTTGC
>NC_056599.1:6791187-6811536 GCF_018340385.1 Cyprinus carpio
TAAACAGAAGAAAACACACAAACATATGTAAATGAACTGTAAATAAAGCTTATTAACCATCTGTTTCAGTTTTTTTTTTGTACATCTTTTGACATGAAGCACTTTCAAATTATATTATTTATAAGCTTAATAAACTTTTTGAGTATAATATAGTTATATAATATAATAATCTGCACCATACACAGTCCAAAAAATCAACGTGAATCCTTGAAATAACTACATGTGCATGTAAAAATCAGATAAATCACGTTATTTTAGCGATCTGTTCAATCACGCAGTAAAACTGTAGAAATAATTAACATCCCGTTGTCATTTTCTCCGCTGATCAAAAACAAAATACAAACAAGGATATACATATGAATACACCAGTAACTCAATACTCATTAATATTCACAATACAAAACTACCATCAGCATGAACAGCCTGCGTAATGGACAGTTAAAGTCAAGCAATATTTCCGTGCTAAACACAAACAGTTGCTCGTCTACAAGCTGAATTGGTCTCCACGCTACCAGCATCATAATTTTCTTCATTTACTGAATCGAAATTAAAGTTCTCTACAAGCTGCCACTCCCGGGATATGCTACGATTTTGATGTTTGTGAACTTTCCCTTGTGTCCAGCTTTAGGTTTTGACAGAGGATATGCCTCTGCCTCATCTCATAATGCATAACAGCAGACTTTTTTCTTCCGCCCTCACTCTGATTGGCTGATGAATTATTATTATTATCATTTTTTATTTTTCCACTTATTTAAGTTTGACTTGACAGTGTGATTAACTGGTTATCTGGTAACCCAAACTATGGTACAAATAGTATGAAGCATTTTTAGGATCACATAGTGTACATAAATTGTTTGGGGAATAAAAAGCAGATCGCTTTGATACCAAGGACAACATATGTCGAAGATCTTAGAGCAGAGATACACTCATATACCTGAATATAAGCTGCTTGAGAGTCAAATCCAGATGAGGAATTGTAACTAGGCTACTACAATAGTGAAAAATACAAAAGATACATGTATATACTAGATACATTTGTAACTGATTAATTATAGTCTAAAATGAATAAAATGTGTGTGTGTGTGTGTGAGTTGGAGTTGCTCAGCCAGGCCCCTTGGTGTCTGGCATCGAGGGCTATCTAGTTATCTCTCGAATCTGTTTGAAGTCGGATGGGAAGACCTGTTCAGTATCTTCCAGATAATGGGGTAAACATAGCCATTAAGCACTCATATAAATGAATACCATGGGGCCAGATTCTGTAATTTATATGCAAATGTCAAAAGGCTAAGGAATCCCTTACAACATAAAGCCCAAACGATCGTGACATGATCCTAAGCAGATGCTACAGAAGGACACAGACAGGGTAAGCCGCAGAGAGGAACTCCGCTTCCCTGCATCACGGCTGAGGGTGAGTGGAATATGGAATGCCAAAGGGCCAAAATGAGGAAGTGGATTTTATGGACTGGGAATCTGAACTGGAGGATGAACTGCCCCTCTCCTCTCTCCGGGACATCTCCGCTGGTCCCGGCCCAGCTCACCTTCGCCCTTGGTTTCTCGGCCCAGCCCTGGGGGCTTCCAATGCCCAGTGCCTGATCCCCCAGTTAAGCCCAGGATGGGCCAGCTCCTGATCCCCAGTTAAGCCCAGGAAGGCCTCCTGATCCCCAGTTAAGCCCAGGAAGGGCTCCTGATCCCCAGTTGGAGCCTCACAGGAAGGGCCTCCAGCCCCAGAGCTCGCCTCCTCAGTGTTGGCTCCAGCCCCCAGAGCTCGCTCCAGTATCGGCTCCAGCCCCAGAGCTCGCTCCCAGTGTCGGCTCCAGCCCCAGAACTCGCCTCCAGTGTTGGCTCCAGCCCCAGAGCCTCTCTCTCCAGTGTCGCCTCCAGTCCCAGAGCGCCTCGCTTCCAGTGTCGGCTCCAGCCCCTAGAAGGTGTCCTCCAGTGCCTGCCCCTAGAAGGTGCTCTCCTGTGGCTGCTCCTCCTGAAATACCCGCCTGCCTCCCACCCGCCTCCTGCCTCCTCCACTGCTGTCATCTGGGGAGCCCCTCTGCTGCAGCCTCCTCAGCCCAAGCACCATCATTGCGGGGTCGCGAGCTCCATGGGACTGCCATCCTCCAGCGTGGCTGGAGTCTCCCCACCTCCACCTTCAGCCTCCAAGGCCTGGACTCACTTTGCCTGTTGGACCCGGCCGGGCTCCACCATGGCTCCTAGGTCCACATTGCCCTCGCTTGGCTCCCTCGTCCCTCCGCCTCCTTCTTCTTTGGTCTTGTGGTTAAGCATCCCTCACGCCTCAGGACTCCACTCCTCTGGCTTCTCACCATCCCTCCGTCCCTCTGGCTCCGTCTAGGCTCCTTCATCCCCTCGGCTCCACCTCAGTCCTTCTGTCTCCACTGTGGCCTTCCAGATCCACATCTCTGCGTGGGTCGCCAGAGCCACCAGTGCCTCCGGATCCTCCCCCCCGGCCACCCTGGCTCTTACGGCTCACCGGGGCTCCTCCTCCACCTGCTCCGCCAGCAGCAGGGTCGGCCCCCTGGAGTTGGCGGCCATTCCTCCTCCATGGCTCCTCCCACCATCGGCTCCACCTTGGGTCGTTATGGCTGTGGCCTGGGTCCTGCTGGGCCTCCTCCTGCCCAGATCCCTCCTGTCTCCTCCCCTGGCTCCTTCTTCCTCCGTGGGTCCCTGTCTGCTGCCTTCTCCCGGGGAGTCCATCCTCCACCGGAACCTCCTCCCAAGTTCCCACCCATTCCCCTACCCTCTGTTGTTTCTACGGTGCAAGGGACGCACCTACCGGAGGTATGATCTAATTATTAAGTAGTTGTTAATAAATTAACCCTGTTATCTCTCTCTCGCTACTCTAAACACTCTCAGTTCTTTATTGTTCATGAAGACATGGGCCCATGGGAAGAGTCATGAACATGAGGTTAACTGTCTGTTCACAAACTTCTTCAAAGACATGTACATCTTGGATGACAAGGAGGTGAGTACATTATCTGTACATTTTGTTCTGGAAGTGAAGTACTGCTTTAACTGGAAAAATGCTGTTTTAATGGTCCGCTTTTTCATGTTTTTACTTGCTAATGTTAGTGAATGTTTGTGCTAGAGTGCATGTTCTACTGTGCTGTATGAATTAATATAGGTGAGCGGTTGGAAACTAGCGACCTCTCTCCTGGTTGGAGGCAGTATTAATTATCATAAACTGAAAGCAGTCTTTAGATGACTTGCTTTTCAAATGTTTTAAAATTGATCTTCCGAGTCTAATATAATCCAGCGGGCCATAGGGCAGCCAGTTGCCCATCCCTGCTTTATAATTTAGTTATTTTAATCCCATTTGTCAACGCTGAGATAATTTCATCTCTTGCAGAGACATATTCAGAGGTGACACATTACCTGAGCTGCAGGTATAGGGTGGGATGTTTTCATCTCTTAACTGGTCAAATTAAAAAGTCATCTTCAAAGCCACTTCAACAAGGCAGTTTTCTGTGGAGGTATCAATACCTTGAGTTGTTTGTTTAATATATGTACTTCTAGGTTTTACTATAAACCAGTGTGGACTAGGATGTAGACTACTGCATCAATTTGTTCCAACCAAGTTTTGGTGTGATTTAGTTGTTAGACAAGGGAAAAGATGCCTAGTAGTACACACATCACATGAATTAAGTTAGCTACTATTTGCAGTTGTTTAATATAAATAATATTAAAATTTATGATGCACTTTGTTAGTATCTTGTACTTCGCGATTGTTGATCAGTTGGTACACTGTGAGACAAATATCTAGAAAAAATGGAAAAAGGTCCTGGTAATTTTCCAGGATATTATTCATTATCTGTCGTAACCCTTTAATCCAAAAGCACAAAATACAATGCGTAATTAAAAATGCAGGTAAAAAAACCTGTGGAAAATAATTACAGAAAATCCCTTCATATTAACAGATTGTACCCCTATTTCACTTTTTTTTTTTTTTTTTCTAATTTCATACTGAATATTTTTATTTACATTGCCATCTTTATTAAGCATGCACCTTAACTTTCATTAAAAAGGCTTTTCTTTAGGCTCGTTTTGTAAGTATAATTTAAGCACAAACTGTGTGCTGAAGTCAGAAAGAGTTCTACACTCAAAAAAATGAAATGTAGCTGGTGTTGGTCCAAAGAATATAACTATGTATAAAATAAATAATACAGTTAAGTTTGCGTGTTGAAATTAAAAAAGTTGTGTTGACAAAATTAGAAAAAGTAATATTTCCAATTTACACAGCTTACTTAAGTGAAATGAATGAAACTGAGTTGTGTTACGTTCTGCAGTACCGCTCTTTCGTCAGCAGGTGGAGTAATATCCGCACATGCGCCGGATGGGAAGCACATTCAAAAATCACGCTTCAGCTCTCTTTTTAGATCAGCCATTTTTTAGAAGTAAAACAGAAGAATTTCAATGTGCGAGGAAAGCACTTTATAAGCTTTTCTTTATGTGGACACACAGGTGAGATATTTTAGTTTTTATGTATATGTTGAGGCTGTCATTAGTTTACAACTGTTAACGTCGATATGATCTTATGTTTTGTATGGTTTTTTTTTAATGAAGGTGTCAGATTCCTCATGTGGTTAGTTGCACATGCTTTTTAGTTACATACTTTGTTTTCGCTCTCATGCATTGTTTTATACTTGCTGAACTTTGATAATATTTAAATTCCCCACACAAAATATGAAATGACTTAAATTAATGCTTAGCAAGAGTGTAATCTTGTTTGTTAGGTTGGCAGTGTTTGTTATATATATAATTATATTATTATTATTATTGTGTGTGTGTGTATTTATTGGTGACTCACATCCTTTTTTTCCCTCACAGAGTTTTGGAGTTCTGCCTTTAGAGTTCCATATGTGGCTGTGCAGAGATTGTGGATCTTCTCACACATCCATATCAAAGCTTCAGGTTGGTACATGGACACTATGGCCACAGACACGCATATCCATTTTAAGCAGCCAACCCTGATTTGTACTTTTAATATTTTATTAGGTATCTGCAGAATTACAACAATCCCTTTGGTGTCCAATGGGCCAGCAATAATTTCTCAACCCAGCTCCTCAAAATTGTCAAAAAAAAAAAAAATGGAGGAGCAGCGTCACAGAGAGATCACAAACATCCCACTGTCAGTTATGGATCAGGTAAGTTCTCTAAATTCATCATCATTTTAAATCTGACAGTAATTCATAATAGGTTAAAAAATAGGCTTTCACCTAAAGCTTAAAGGGATAGTTCACCCAAAAATTAAAATTCTGTCATTAATTACTCAGGATGAGAGAAAACAATTATTTAACAATTCTTCTCCTCCCGAGTCACCCTCTGTCTCCATTATAGAGAATAACACGACGCGATGCATGTTTCTACATTAGCATCAATCCACAAATGTGTTGTGGTACTCTCATGAACGGAGGAGGACGGTGATGTTGAATAAAGTCAATATTTTTGCACACAAAATATTATTTTTTAGCTTTCAGAAAATTATGGTTGAACCACTAATGTCACGTGGACTGTTTTATCGATTGATAGGATTGACAAACGTAACTTTTGTTGAAACAACACAGTGAGATAATTGGTATAATTCTACTGAAAATGTTAGATGTACAAGTCTAAAAGTGCTAACTAATGCTCATTTCACATTCAGCATGTCACTATTGGGGAAAAAAAAGGGAATGCATCCTGAAAGCCCTTGCTGTCTATCTTAATGAAGATCCTCAAACCTCATGAAGGAGTATATGGTAAGTTACATACTTTAAAAAAAAAAAAAAATCTATTGTATGTTTCTCTAAAACCAGCTCCTTCTTTCACTCTTGATCTGTTAGTAATTGTTTCTTTTTATACTTGACATTTTTTAGGATGTTGAACATGAAGATTCCCTAACCTAAATGCTCAACACCACCCTTGGAATCCATGTAATTGTACATGAAGGGGCAGATGCTACAGACCCTTATGAAGACCTTGGGATCATAACTGAAGGCATCCGTATACTTCAAAATCTAAATAATGTGCCAAATGCGTGCTCTGTGCTGCTTGGTGTAATTTACGCATTGAACTTGTTTTCTCCATAGTGTTGCACTGTTGGCTACTGCAGTACATTTGTTTCAGTATTGCCCATGTCATATTCCTTTTAAATTGGTCTTGCTTTGAATAACAGATGCATTTTTTTCAGTTTCAAGGAGGCACATATTACAAATGAAGACTGACATTTTTTTCCCTAAGTGTAATACTTGCATGTGAGTATTTTTGTAAATCCTTTTTGAAGGCAGTATACCTGTTTATTTTTACTTCTTTTTCTTTGTATTAAGTGAAGAACGTAGATTTTAAAAAAAGTGAAGCATTTGTACAAATTCTTTTTGGAGAAATTTGTAATGTTTTGAATGGACATTGAATAAACTCAGTGAAACTTGATTGTTTTTATTGAAGGTGACTATATTAATTTTAGAATAATTGAACTTAATTAACTTTATAGATTAAAATAAAATAAATAATGTTAAGTTCATTAAACTAAACAACATTGCATTAACTTTATGTAATTAACTTATGTTTACTGAAATATACATAGTTACTTAAATGCAACCTAACTCAGTTACGTGGAACCTGTTGACATAAAAAAGTTAAGTAATTCCAACATACAATTTTTTTTTGAGTGTATTGTCAAGTATGTTTGCACACACAAGAGAAATTTGGGTGACACTTACAATAAGGTTCATTAGTTAACATTAGTTAAATACTTTAGTTAACATGAACTAAGAATAAACAACATTTATTAATCTTAGCTAATGTTAATTTTAACATTTACTCATGCATTATTAACATGAACTAACAGTGAACAACTCTATTTTCAATAACTAACTTTAACAAAGATTAATAAATACTGTAATGTATTATTCATTGTTTGCTCACATTAGTTAATACATTAACTATCATTAACTAGTGGAACCTTATTGTAAAGTGTTACGCGGAATTTGTTTTAGTGTCACAAGTGAACAGCTTATGATCTTCAGATACTGCTTTTATTTCTCATCAAACACAACTTTAAGCAAACAGTGTTAAAAATCCTATCAATTCTTATTTTAACTAATCAGTATATACAAAAAACATTAAACACTTCTCCTAAAATACCAGGCAACAGATTCTATAACTGTTGTCCCTCAAAAGCCTCGAAAAGCTCCTAATGGCCTTTTTTTAATCTGCTGATCAAGCTTCTTCCGGTTCATGATCTGCTTTCGGCCAGAGTCGGCTTGGAGTCGTGGCATCTTGCGACGTCATGCATGCAGTTTACTAGAAACGCCACCCACTGCACAACACCATGACGCCATTTTAGCTGCTCCCCCCTTTGCTTTGTTCTCTAATCTCTACACTAAATGCTGTATTAAACTAATTAATGCATGATGAATACTAATCCCTGCTGTAAGTTAAACTCATGTATTGCTCATTACATCTGCAAGGTTTAATTGGAAACCCACCCTGTGTCTAGTTTCTGTGTGCTTCAGACTGTTCCCGGAAGACACAGGCCTGTGTAAAAGACTGTGATGAGCTGACACACAGTGTTAGGATGTCCAAGCTTCTTTCTACAGGTACATCTTACATGATGCTCTTCAGTATGTAGCTATGTCTGATTATGTCTGATTACATGTTACTCTTCAATATGCAGCAACATCTGCTTAACAGGTTTCTAAAACAATTATAAGAGGAGAAAAGGATGTTGAAAATGTTTTGATTCTTGATTCACTGCACTGGTGCGTGATTTTTTTGATTCTTATGATAAAAATCTGTTTGTGAATGTAAATCTGGATTCTGCGCCAAATCTTCTTTCATTAGACAGTGAGCTGGATTTACAAGAATTAAAACTATCAGCTTATTTTTTTAGATAATGTGTGATCAAGACAAATGTAGATGGGTGAGGCAGGAAACCACATGGGAGTTTCCTGTTAAAAAACCTGGCGTGAAGTGTTTTATATCAAGAGTGGTGGTTACATCGTTTATTAATGTTGTGGGTTGTCTTTGTTTTGTGCTTTATTTTTGGACTTGTGATCTGTGTAAAGATGGTGAGGAAGTCTCGTCTACACAGACTCAGCGACTTTATTTTACCACATCTTTCTGCTGGAATCGAGTGTAACTGTCTAAGGATTGTTTTTCACAGTTCTTTCATCTGACATGAAAGAAAGAAAAGGGCAAACAGCTTATGAGCAGAGGATAATCCACTTGTGTACTGTATGAATGTCCTATGAAACTATCACCATGTGTTTGTGTCATATTATTAGCTTCTGTTTCCACATGAATGGATAGTAGGCTACTATTCAGCTTCTAAATGGGGAAGCCATGGTTTAAAAGCAAGAACTTGACGAAAGAGTTTGCATAAGATTCTTTTTGCCTTTGCACTTGATCATTCACCTAGAAATGTCTTTACATTTTCTCACCCTCATCGCTTTCTTTTTTCTTCTGCTTGTGGAACACAAAAGCTGCCATCTTTGTATGTATTTGCTGGTCTATTGCATTGGTGCATGGTGACAGATTGTAAAAAACATTTAGTGCTTGTAGCTTTACATATCAATAACTGTGTTCTCTGGAGATTTTTTTTGCATTATGCATTAACATTTTTTTCAATCATTGCAAATGTGCATCTAAAAAAGACAGCTGGCAATAATCGAAAGTTTATTTGACACAGAAACCCCGCTCTCTCTCTCTCTCAGTGTTGGATGATGGAGAGCAGTGTGAATGTGGCGTGTGCAGAGATTCAGATCAGGGGAGACAGGTTTGAGTTCAGAGTTCCTGCTGACAGATTCTCTGTCTTCCATCAGTCCTGACTGTGAACCGTTCTGGTACTCACAGGTGAGAGTGTGTTTTCTGTCCTCAAACCACATCATTACACACACACACACACACACACACACACACACACACACACACAGGTTTGAGTACAGAGGTACCTGCATGACAGATTCACTCTCTTCCATCAGTCTGACTGTGAACGCTCTGAGTACTCACAGGTGAGGAGTAATGTTTCTGTCCTCAAAATCCGTCATTACACACACACACACACACACACACACACACACACACACACACACACACACAGGTTTGAGTGCAGAGTACCTGCTGAGCAGATTCACTCTCTTCCATCGAGTCGGACTGTGGGCCGGCTCTGGTACTCACAGGTGAGGGTGAATCATTTCTATCCCTCAAAAGTCACCCAATGTACTCGACACACACACACACACACACACACACACACACACACACACACAGACACACACAGACAGACACACACACACACACACACACACAGACTGTGCTGGTCAGCTATCCGTGTGGGGACTCTCCCATAGGTGTAATGCTTTTTCTACTGGACTGACCATTATTTTCTGCTCGCCCTACCCCCAACCCCTACCCCTAACCCTAACCCCTCACAGGAAACTTTCTGCATTTTTAAGATTTTTAAAAAACTTCATTCTGTGTAATTTATTGGCTTGTTTTACCCTTGCAGGACCTCAATTTAGAGTCCCCCACTGTGACCCTGAAGATCCCCCATGTGTCTGTGTGTGATTCAGGTTTAAGTCCCCCACCAGAATCCCGAAAAACAGGTTTTACACACACACACACACACAGATGGGTTTGAGTTCAGAGTTCCTGCTGACAGATTCACTCCTCTTCCATCAGTCTGACTGTGAACCCGCTCTGGTACTCACGGGTGAGAGCCATGTTTTGTCCTCAAACTATCCTGCTGTATCGAAACCATACCGAACCGTGACGTAAAAACCATTACACCCCATTACACACACACACACACACACACACACACACACACACACACACAAACACACACAGATACACACACACACACACACACACACACACACTCCAGCGACACAGTCAGACACACACACACACACACACACACACACACACACACTGAGTTTGAGTTCAGAGTTCCCTGCTGAGCAGATTCACTCTCTTCCATCAGTCCCATTTGTAGAACCGCTCTGGGTACTCACAGGTGAGGGGGCTGTGTTTCAATCGTCCTCAAACCACTCCATTACACACAAGGCTTGGCTGCAGCTTAAACTTTCTCATGACCACCCCCTGTCTGGTCATTTTTAGGCAGAAGTACTAAAGAAGAACATTCATGCAGTGGCTAAATATTTTATTAGCCTGGTTTAATATGGCTTAAAAATGTCATTTTAAGATCTGCTGTGTCATCAAACCATTGTCGTTCCCATATCTACTTGTGTCCAGCTGGCTGGTAAACCCAATCAAACAATTCTTAAAACCGGCTCCTTTGCAGCCTATTCCAGTGATGGGAGAACCATTGAGCTGACTCGATTCTAGACTTCATTTTGGTCCCTACTGGAATTGAAGCGGGTTTTCCAGTATATTTTTAAAGGATAATGTCTGGCCATTTCGTTTTTCCAGAGGCAATACTCATTAATGAAACATCAAAGCGAAAACCATTGTTAAAGAGTTGATTCAATTTTTTCATACGTTTGAGTTACCTGGGTGTGATCCAGACCGATCGAGGAACAAATTTTGCATCCTAAGAAGTGTTTGAGCAAGTGGTAGAAGGGATTTCCGTTAAATCCGCGTAGAAATTAATGAAATTGCATATATCATCCACAATGGTCGCCAGGGAGCTCTAGAGATTTTTTTACCAGATGCTTAAATCAATGATGTGGAAGCACTGTGTAGAAGCTGAGTAGGAGCTGGGCTGATGATCTCCCTTTCACTGTTTATTTGCGATAAATGGAAACCGTTCAAGAATCGTGAGGGTTTTAGTCCTCACGGAGCTCATTTTTGGACATCTGGTTCGGGGCCTTTAAAGAAAGCTATTCACCTTGAACAACTTGTTCTTGATAACCTGCGTTTGCTCTGGTATCCGAGTATATTAGTTCTGATTCATTGAGCGTCTTAGTAGGGAGCTTGTGAGATGGCCGAAGATAAATTTGAAACGAGATCACTGAACTGAGATGAGGGCATTATGACTGGCCCATAAAGGTGTTGCTGGTTCTTTTCCGTCTGGTGATTCTGTTTTTGCTGTTAAATGTCAGTGCCAGGATCTGCTCTACAACCAAGATTTTCCAGGTTCTTTTAGGGTGTGAAAAAGTTGGGTAATCTGAATTATTTGATTTTACTGCGCCTGACGTCCAGTCCTTGGATGGTTCATGTTAACATGTTGAAGTCTTATATACAGGACAGGTCTGCCCTTGTTAATCCCAAGCCGGGTGTAGCTGTTGTGTCGATTAGAAGACAAATACGAGTTGAACAGGACTTTTCTGTACCTTGTGGTTTTCTGTCAAATTCTGTAATTTTGAATGATTTGGGATCTCACTTAAGTTATTTAGCTCGAGATCAAAGGGAAGGATGTCGTTAAGGCTAATTTGAGGGAGTCAATACTCACTCTTTTTGTGACATTTCCATCTCAGACTACAGTGCTTCCAGCATGATATTGATATCAGAAATCGCGCAGCCCATAAAACCAGCACCCCTTCCGGCCCAATCCAAGAAGAGGAGTGGGTTAATGTAGAGCTGAGGTCAGTATCTACGTCAGAATAACTGCGAGTCCCAGTCCAGAGTGCGTGGAGTTAAGCCTTGTTTGTTGTTAGTTCCCCAAGGCTGATTCGCCGGTTCAGTTCTGCACCTGATTCTCGGTAATGATCCAGTACGATAGCTAAACCCTGTCACTTTTCAGCTTCCACGTATGGAAGACTGTATGAATCGAGTTGGTCCCGCAGAGTTTGTTTACAAAATTAAGATCTTCTTAGGGGGTACTGGCAGGTTCCTCTTACCCCATACCGATGCCCTCAGAGATTTCCAGCGTTTATGACCTTTGATGACTTTATACAGTACTCCGTTTATGGCATTCGGGGTCGTGTGCTTGGCAGCTTCAACATTTCAACTTACTTTAATGCATATTGTACTAGATGGAGTTCAGAAGTGTGAGGCTTATTTGGACGATGTGGTAATATATTCTTCTAGTTTGGAAGAACATCTAAGTTCTTTACGGAAGTACCTTTCACGCTTTTGTGATGCATCTTTGACTTTGAACCTAGCCAAATGTGGGTTAAGCCAAGGCAACAGTGGTTTACTTGGGGGAAAAGAGTGGGTCAACGGTCAGGTATGTCCTATTGATCGGTAAGATTTGCATCTGTCATGAAGGCTCAGTACCAGTGAATAAAGAGAGAACTGCACTGATTTTTGGGGATGGCAGGATACTACAGAGGGTTCTGTCGTAATTTTGCCAGTGTTGTATCACCATTAACCGATCTTCTCAGCACAGCTCGAGTTTTTGTGTGGTCTCCTGCTTGTGAGCAGGCTTTTCGAGCAGCTAAGGATTTGCTGTGTAATGCTCTCCTGTTTGGCAGCCCCAGAGTTTGCAGCTTTTTTCAAGTTGGAAGTGGATGCCTCTGCTACTGGAGCTGGTGCGGTTTTACTTCAAGAGAGTGAGTTTGAGGTTAATCACCCAGTTTGTTACTGAAAAAGTTCACGTTATATCCAACACAGATATAGTACCATCGAGAAAAAGAGGCTCTTGCGTTGCTATTAAGCGTTGCAACATTTCTCAGGTGTATTTAGGTGGAAGTTCATTTCCAATTGTGGTGTATACCAACCACAGCCCCACTTTGTTTTGGCTCGGATGTCTAATTTGAATCAACGGCAATGCGCTTGGGCATTAATAATTCAAGAGTTTAATTTGGATATCAGACATAAAAAGGCTCATAAGAATACTGTCGCTGGATCAAACTGTCTCGAGTTTATGGTGCTGAAGTGTAAAATAATTGCAGTAGTGCAGTGTAGTAGATACAAACTTTCTGTTAGCATCTTTTTGGTGGGGAGGTGTTACGTGGGAGTGTAGTATTTTGTGTGGTTCATGGGGAAGATGTGTATTCGTGGTCTGGTTTTCCCTAGGCGTGTTTTTTCTTTTCTTTCTCTCTTTGTTACTCTCACTGTCATGACTCACAGGTGGAGCTGCTAACGTGTGACCTGATTGGTGACTGGAGTGATTGGCGCTGTATTTAAGTCTCCTGAACCATGGATCTATGGCTCCCCGCTCTCATGGCTTCCTTGATTGAAAGACAGACGGTTCTTTATGTAGCATGGTGCCCATAGTGGTTGTTATATGATTGCTATGAGACCTTTGATGTAAACCACTATCTTTTGCTAAGTTATGATTCTTTTTGTCAAATCCTGATCCTTATCCTAATTGGAGCATGGAAGGGAGGGTGGGTGCCTTTTTAATTTATTATTCGTTTTCTCTTGGTTATGATAATTAAGGGAGGGAAGCTGTTGATTGGCTCCCTGTTTATTGTTATGAATGGGTTTTTTTTTTTTTTTTTGGGCTACTCTGAGTAGAGATTTGACCTCATTCGTAACACACAAACAATTTGCTACAAAACCTTACCGATACGCATTTCTACTTGTAAGTCAGTAGGAGAGAGAGATATATCTGAGATGTGTATTGATTAAATGCTTAACCTTTTTTATTAATACATTGTTATTAATGCATAATGTGCATTGTAGGGGAGGGGGACTTCCATCACAGAGTAATAAAAGTTTTTAACTTTTATGCCTTAACACACTGGTATATTTACGTAATATTACACACTAAACATGCTCACACATACACACAGATACACATTATGTTGTAGATTGTAATGATAGTCCACTGAAAGCTTAGCGTGAAAGTGAGAGAACCCAAGTGCAGTTTATTTTCAAGGTGCAATCCAAATATCAGAGCAGAGACTCTGAAACAGACTTGACTTGAACAGACTTTGACTCACCAACAGCAGGTTACAACATTAATACCGCGCATAAGGCACAATGTCAAAAAATATGGGCTACTTATACAGACAATGAGGGTCACATGACAAGAAACAAACCAATGGGAAAACAAAGCAAGACACATGACTAAAAAAGCAACCAATGAGCAACTAGAGCTGATGATCTAATCCAATTCAATTCAAGTTTATTTGTATAAAGCTTTTCTGATGCAAATCATCAGAAAGTAACTTCACAGAAAATTATGTTTCTACAATATTTAGTAGTAGCTTATCAGTGATGACTGTCAGTTTATGTGCATACGGCAGAAATGTTCAGAAAAATCAATAAAGATGTAAAAAACAGGCGACACTACTATATTTGTAACAGCAATTATGCAATCAAACTTATAGCAAAAATGTGGTAGTTCTGATATGTTAGTCTCTGGTTTAGCATCATCTGAGGTCCTCTGAGGGTTGGCATCATCTCTTCTCAGGTGTTCTGGATCCAGACTGGAGCTTGTGTAAATCCTATGGTTACCACGGGATATAAATCCCTGTGGAAAACAAAAGAAACAAATAGAGACATAATTAAGTAGCTGCTGTTCCAACCAAGTAAAATTAATTAGTTTAACCCAAGTTAAAGAATAATAATCCCATTTGATCAGATATAACTGCAGTCCAAAATTATGAGATGCATTATTTGAATGCTTGGCCAAAGAGGTGTGTTTTTAATCTAGATTTAAACAGAGGAAGTGTGTCTGAACCCCGAACATTATCAGGAAGGCTATTCCAGAGTTTGGGAGCCAAATTCAGCTCTACCTCCTTTAGTGGACTTTGCTATCCTGGGTACTATCAAAAGTCCAGCGTTTTGTGACCTTAGGGAGCGTGATGGATTGTAGCGTGGTAGAAGACTAGTTAGGTACGCAGGAGCTAAGCCATTAATGGCCTTATAAATAAGTAATAATATTTTTTAACTTATACGGAACTTAATGGGAGCCAGTGCAGAACTGTAAAATTGGGGTAATATGATCATATTTTCTTGACCTGGTAAGGACTCTAGCTGCTGCATTTTGGACTACCTGTAGCGTGTTTATTGAGGATGCAGGACAACCACCTAGCAGTGCATTACAATAGTCCAGTCTAGGGTCATGAACGCATGAACTAGCTTTCTGCATCAGAAACAGGTAACATGTTTCGTAGCTTGGCAATGTTTCTAAGATGGAAGAATGCTGTTTATGTAACATAGGAAATATGATTTTCAAGGATAATCACATGACAAGAGAATAACCAATGAGAACATGACACATACACAAAGCAGAGATACATGAGGGCAAGGGAAGCAAGACACAAACAGCATAAATCAAACTACAAAAAAAAAAGACATGAAAACAATGAACAAGAAACAAAACCCAAAACAGACCTTACATTTTCCCCCTCAAAAGGGGCTCCAGATCCCCAAACCACCCAAAACAACAAAAGTCCAGGAGGGGTGGTGAAGCAGAGAGTATTCCAGGCGGGATGGAGGCCAGGCCGTGAGAGGAACAGGACCTGGGGTGGGCGAATGGCGGGCCTGGAGCTAGGAGCAGTGGTGGATCAGGATCATGAGGCAATGACTGACAATGGAGCAGAGGGGGACCTGGGCTGTGGAGCAGTGACAGACAATAGAGCTGAGGGGGACCTGGGCCGTGGAGCAGATCCAGAGCAGTATGGAGCCATGGCGGAGCAGTCCTAGCGGGGAGCCATGGCGGTGCAGGCAGAGCGGGGTGCCATGGCGGTGCAGGCAGAGCGGGGTGGCCAGGCGGTGCAGGCAGAGCAGGGTGGCCAGGCGGTGCAGGCAGAGCGGGGTAGCCAGGTGGTGCCCGCAGAGCAGGAAGCCATGGTGGAGCAGAGACATGGACAGACTACTTGGCCGTGACAGGACAGACAGTGAGTTCCTGGTGGCCTCCATGGCCGTTACAGGACAGACAGTGAGTTCATGAGCAGCCTCCGTGGCCTTGACAGGAAGTGAGTTCATGAGCGGCCTCCACGGCCGTGACAGGACAGGCAGTGAGTTCATGAGCGGCCTCCACGGCCGTGACAGGACAGGCAGAGAGTTCGTGAATGGCCTCCTTGGCCGTGGCAGAACAGGCAGAGAGTTCGGTGAACGGCCCCCTTGGCCGTGGCAGAACAGGCAGAGAGTTCGTGGATGGCCTCCTTGGCCGTGACAGGATAGGCAGAGAGTTCATGGACGGCCTCCTTGGCCGTGACAGGACAGAGAGAGAGTTCTTGGACGGCCTCCTTGGCGTGGCAGGACAGGCAGAGAGTTCGTACACGGCCTCCTTGGCCGTGACAGGACAGGCAGAGAGTTCGTGGATGGCCTCCTTGGCCGTGACAGGATAGGCAGAGAGTTCATGGACGGCCTCCTTGGCCGTGACAGGACAGGCAGAGAGTTCATGGATGGCCTCCTTGGCCTCCTCTTGAGGTTCTGCAGTGGACGCCGCCTCCTCTGGAGGTACTGGAGTGGATTTGCGGTCAGGAGGCCTCAGGAACCCAGACTGCGTGGACAGGAGAGGTCTCTGGGCGCGGTGTGCAGTCCTACGCTCCAAAATGGCTGACTGCCATTGCACAAGGCTTACTGAGGTCAAGGGAACAGTCTCTGTGACTGCCGGCATAAGCGAGACTCAGGCGTGGCTGACTAACGGCGGGGGGACTCGAAGCGTATGCGCCATCTTTGGCCGGGACTCAGGGCGTGGCGTGCCATCTTGGCCGGGACTCAGGGCGCCGCTGCCATCTTTGGCGGGGACTCAGGCGTGGCGTGAGACTCTGGATAATCAGTTGAGACATGACGAGACTCTAGGGAAGGGCAGCCATTACAGATTACCTTGTGTGGCGGTGCCATCTTACAATGGAGCTCTTCAATGGTGGCCATGTTGAGAAGAATCTCTTGAGTGACCAGCATGATGTGAGCAGGCTCTGGCTTGGAAGACGTGATGTGAAGAGGACTTGGCGTAGCAGGAATAACTGGAGCAAACCCTGGCATGTGGTGAGCAGGTCCTGGAGTAGCAGGCTTGATGTTAGCAGCCTTTGGCGTAGTAAACATGATGTAAGCAGGCTGTGGCTTGGCAGACATGATGTGAGTTGACCTTGGCTTGGCAGACATGAGATGAGCAGGCTTTGGGGAAGTGTCATGTTCCTTCTCCATAACACCCACAGTGAAAGCAGACCCACTCAACCGTAATGCAAAGTCAATGTATTCGTTCAATGACCAGTGTGAGTATTAGTGGCATACTGAGAAATGTTCTTGTTAAAACCAAACGTATGTCTGAGAGATTTTAATCCATGGGTAGGTCAAATCTGCACAGTCCTCAACAGAGATACTTGACAGGGGCTCTGGCTCTGTGATTCCATTTTGCTGGTCGTGTATTCTGTAATGATAGTCCACTGAAAGCGAGCGTGTGAGACCCAAGTGCATTTTTTTAAGGTGTAATCCAAACATCCAAACAGAGACTTGAACAGACTTGACCTGACTTGAACAGACTTGACTTGACTTGAACAGAACTTGACTTGAACACACTAGACTCACCGACAGCAGGTTACAACATTAATACATGACAAGGCACAATAGCAAAAACATGGCTACTTATAACAGACAAACATGGACATATGACAAGAACAAACCAATGGGAAACAAGACACATGACTAAAGCAACCAATGAGTAAACAAAACTGATAAATCACATGACAAGACAATAACCAATGAGAACATGACACATACTGTTGTGTTTCAATATCCCGAGGGAAATCCACTACATGTCTAATGCACATTCCTTACTCTCTACAACAGCCATGAATAAACTGTCTTCACCATCGAAGTGCGGCCCCACACTCAGATCTTCTCTCCTTTTTATAGCCTCACACAACATTTGCATTTCATCCCTGCATTCTCCCTTATTTGGTAATCACGTGTATTTGTGCACAAACAAAGTACATGACCTTTATTACATTTATCACAGAGTGTCAAAAGTTCAAAGGGAAGAAGTGCAGGGGTGGTAAGTAACACACATAAATGCTTACCTAAAAATATATATAACACCTCTCATGCATAGGTGTAAGTCTGCTCCTTCCAACCACAGAAATCACACCTGCATGCATAGCAAACTAGCAAAACTAGAACAGCTCGGTTGCGGTTCCATCTCCCAGGTATGCTGGAACATGCAACTGCATCCTTTCTACATTTTAAACAAACAAAGCATATCACACCTCAAACCACAATGATTAGTACCTTTAAAAAGTAAAAGCAAAAAGAACAGAAAGCATGATCACACTTTTCATCTGAAACTCTTACTTCTTCAAAGTTGGAGTTTTCAGTTTCAAAGACTCTAAACCCTTTGTTAATGCTTGCAGCTCGAGATGGATCTTATTATACTCAGCCATCTCTCTAATCAAATTCATTATTTTCTTATTCAAAGTTTCTTTCTTGCGCATTAGCTTTATCACAGTTCTCAGCTTGAAATTCATGTCCCTCTGGTAATCTAGGCTTCTTCGTTGTTCGGTGACGTCTCTCCATTTTCGCTTGTTTTTTGCTCTCCTCCACTTGCAGTCCTTTAATGATGAGATCACCAAAATCAACATTCATTTGCTTTACAGTCTCCGTTTCCTAAAGTAATTGGTCCATTGTGGGATTGATCAGAATACTCCACTCCGATATTCCCTAAAAATCCATCAAACACGTCACCCTCTCTTGGTGTATTCGGATAATCCCTAGTACTTCTCCAATTTACTGGAATTCTATCCGCTCTACTCACTAAATACATTGTGCCAATTCTTTCACTTGTATCGTAACCTTCAACATATAAATGATAATTGTTTCCTCTTTGCCTCAAAAATGTTACTTCATAAAATTTTGTCATTTCCCAAATAGGAAATGGGTCTTGTTTTCTAGGAATATCATGGTAAAGACAAACATTCTCCCCGTCCTTCTCCACCCATCCCTGCAGCGCTTCGGGGTCTAGCCATATCCTTTCTACGCTTTCCGGTTGATCCCAGATCAACTCATGAAACCGTCCTAAAGGACATCCAGACTAGTCCTCCGTCTTGTCCCATCACGGCTGCAATGGTTGAAAAGAGCCAAACTCCTGTACTTACAATAACCATTTCTTTCTTAGCTCCGTTACTAGTACAAAATTCTTGTAACATTTGCCCCATGAATTCAAATACCTGAAATACTATTAATGTACGCCCTGTCCCCTCGTTCGCTCTCATATACTGTCGACGAGGACACAGGATTTCATCCACCAAGGTAATACATAAATACCATTACTATCCCTCTCTAATTCTAATTCTCTAAATCCACTTTCTCTTAGATTATCTATAACATATTTAACATCTCTGCAGCCCATACTATGAACCTGGCTCCAGATAGATACCTCTTGATTAACTGCATTTCTTACTTTATAATTTGGCCTATTCATACATCCTGAACAGTAACGATCACCGTTTATTAACTCAAAATATATTCTTCTCGTTGAATATCCACATCCATAACAACTTTGTTTAGGTTTATGGTCCATTCCTCTATTTTCCTCTGTAGCACTCTCCATCAGAAATTTAGACAAAGAGTCATTCAACTAAGTTTACATTTGCTAATCTCCACACAGCATTCTTTACACTCTTTTATTCTCTTCTTCATTTTATCCCATCTACTCATCAAAATCATAATTCCTAAAATTATAATTTCTTCATTTTTTAATAAACATCCTAATACAAAAGAGGTTAAAGTCATTATTCCTATTACAATCCATAGATTTGCTTCTTTGCCATGTTTAACTAATAATACTCCCATAAAATACACTGCATCGCACACAATCATTGTGATTTCAAACCACAAAATGAACTGATTCTTTTCAGTAATTTCTGCAGTCACATCAATACATAGTTTACATATGACTGATCATTCCAAGCGATATTATTCCTGGAAACCCCACTATATTACTCCATCCTTCAGAAATTGCAATCATATGACATACCAAAATTATTTTGCTAATGCTTCTTATTACCAGTATTCTGGTAATCTGTATAATACTGAAAACACAATGCCACCAGAGATTTTTGTTAATTCCTTGTACGAGACCCCAGATCCCGAAAATTAATAATTGACTGACCTCAACTATGATGGTACTGGAAAACCCACGGTTTCTCCAGCTCCAGTGTTGGATCCATTTTCATTTTGAATATTTGTCCCGTTGGTTGCCATGCCTTTATCTCTATTAAATCTCGATCTCTGCTGGACTTTGGATACTGGAACAATTGGTTTTTAATAATATACAAAAAGTATATCAAAAAGAAATCCCCAGTAGTTTAAGTTACCCTTTTTTTCGGTGAGTGAGCTTATCTGTTTCCTGTCTCTCATTTTTTCTGCACTAGTCTAAGCGCGAGCTCTCCTCCTACTTCCTCTCATGAGTTACTCTCTGCACGCATCTTTCTATTTCCTTCCTTAGCAGCTTTTTCAAATAATAAGGGCCTTCTATCGTTACTTCTCTTTCTCTTCTTAAATCTTTTATACCCCTTAGTCTGGAAGTCTAATAAACTCTCTTCTTGACAATGCTTCTTC
>NC_056599.1:6815396-6833772 GCF_018340385.1 Cyprinus carpio
TACGTATTGCTGTACGTTTAATAAGCAGTGTACTCTTTCTGCTTCAGCATGATCGGTGAAGAAGTTAGGTAGCTGTAGATCTGCCATCTATTGATCGAGAAAGTGGAAAGTGACATTGGGCCGAGGAAAGTCGTCATCCGATTCACTTTCTAGGATTCATCATTAATTGTATTGCTTGCTCAGCATTTCTAACCTGTTTCATCCACTTGTTGACTGCATTAATAAATCTTTCTACATGAGCTGACTCTTGGTTCAAAACCATGTATGCTGGCCCTTACAATCTTCATCAGACATGTACTCCTCAACAGTGTGATTCAGCTGACAGTCTTTATACAAATGTTTGTACTCAGTTTCCAGTTTAGTTCAATAATGTCAATATGTGCAGAATCATCCATAAGTTGTCTAATTTCCTTAGATTTACTGTGAGCTGAGCAGTTTAGCTTTTCCTTGACTGCAAAAGCCTGCAATCTTTCTTCCTTTGCTTTCTCCACTTTTTATTGGCCTTTTAGCACTAGTGCAATCCTCATTTATCTTCATACTTTCATCCATTCTTAGTTTAAAGCATCAAAACAAATGATTAATTGTCCTTATAGAATGTCCTTATTTGTCCTTATAGAACGTCCTTTTCCAACGAAACTCCACATACATGTACTGTAAGATCCACTGTCTGTAAAACATCCACATATCTTCGTGTCAAACACGTCCTTATCCTTCAGGAGTTAGTTTTCTTTACTAACTGTGGAGGCGTGATTTAGTTTCAGTTTTGGTTTCACTCGCCCGTTCACAAAACAATCCACGTACTCCATGTTCTGATCAAATATCTTCCTTTAATCTTGATTCGTCAGATCAATAAAAAAGCAAAATATGATCTTAAATCTTCACATCACGCGATGTGTAAAGAAAACTGTGAGACTCCACTGTATTCCAAAGAGCGACTGTCGAAAGCTTCAGTCGTGATTCTTAAAGAGCCAGTACACAATTTTAACATATTACTTATTTTTACAGAATATTTATCCAAATGGTAAACATAAATAAAGTAAGATTACAAATGAAGCAAATTCAAACAAAAAATTCCAAAACTGAACCTGTTCCAAAATAGGCTCCTACACCGGGCGCACATCAGTGAGGATCTCACCTGGTCTACACACACTGACGCATTGCTGAAGAAGGCACATCAATGCTTCTTCTTCCGAGACGCTGGAGGAAGTTGAATGAGCCCCAGCATCCTCAGAACATTCTACACTTGCACTATAGAGAGCATCCTGACGGGCTGCATCAATGCCTGGTTTGAAAAACAGCACCGGCTTGGCAAACCGCAGCTCTGAAAGGGTCGCAACTGCCCATATTGTTGAGGTGAGCTTCCCTCTCTCTCCAGGACATCTACACCAGGCGTGTATAAAGAAAGTCTCGGAGGGATCATCAGTGACTCCAGCCACCCGTCCACTGAGCTGCTCTCTCCGCATTGCCCTCAGGAAAGACGTGCCTCCGCGAGCATCTGATCCCGGTTGCCTAGCCGAATTGAGGGATAGCTTTTTCCCTCAGGCTCTCAGACCTAATGAACAGTCAGAAATCCATTACACCCTACAGCATACTTCTCCCACAATATGTGTGTATGCCACACACTGCACTTTAACTTCAACAGTGTTGTTTGTTATAAAACTGTCTACGACAAGACACATGCTTTTCTAAACATTGGTTTCCCTACGCTTCGCAAGAAGACGCAAACGCGGATCCTTTGAGGTCCCTTGGAACGCTGGGTTTTTGGCTTTGGGTTTTACAGAACACCGCATCAGAGCCCGTTGTTTCCCTGGGCTGGCGGACACCGGGCCCGCCCGATGGAAAGAGAGCCGTCGTCCTTCGTCAAGGACTCAAGAACGTCCGCCCCCGCTCCCGTGACCCCTCCTCCTCCCATCCCATTTTGCTGGGTAAACGTTCAGTCACTGGACAACAAACGTTTTTGTGCCGAACTGCGGGCACGTATCTCATACCAACGAGAAACAAGGGACTGCTGCCATTATTTGCCTCACAGAAACCTGGATGTCTGCAGTGGGTTTTTTCCAGACTCAGCCCATCGAGCTTACGGGGGTTCTCCGTTGCACCGCTCGGACAGAACGAACGAGTTCACAGGGGAAAAGCAGAGATGGGGGGCGTTTTGAGTTTCTTTATCAAGGACACTCTAGGAACTCTATTAAACCCTTTTTGCTCCCCTGATCTGGAATTTCATATACTTCTGTTGTCGACCATTCTGGGCTACCGAGGGAATTTACAGTGAATCATAATCACAGCTGTTTACATTTCCCCCTCAAGCCAAACACAGACCCAGGCACTCAAGAACTGTATGGGAACTATAAGTGTGGAGCAGGAAACCGCGTACCCAGATGCAGCGGTTTATTGTTAGGGGGTATTTTAACAAAAGCCAACTTCAGAAACAATAGCTCAAAATCTTTTTCAACACATCACCATATCAATTCCAGCGTGGATGATCGTGCACTGGACCACTGCTACTCTCCTTTCCGGGTGACGCCTACAAATCTCTCCCTCCGCGCCCCACCTTTCGGCAAAATCGGATCCCACTCTTCCATTCTGCCTGCTGCCTGCTTAACAGCAAATTGGCAAGCTCGAAACGGAAGGTAAAGCCAGCTTCAGGACCATTTTACTGGCGTTGCATCCCGACCTGGCAAAAAGGACAATTAGACAATGCTGGTCCCTGGTCGGACTCTGTAGACAAGCTGTTTTAGCTACAGGTTATTCTGTATTTTATTTTTTTCAAGTACGTAATGCTGGTTCCCAGTGGTTGATCCGTGGAAAAGGCATGTTTGTTGTTGTGGGTCTGGTTGTTTTTAACAACATGCACAAAAACTACCGGGGCCACTACTCTGGAATAAAAACCGTTTGGGTGAACCATTCACGAACCTTGTGTTGCAAAAAAAGGAAGTCGGCAACCCATGTTGTATACCGGCCCCATACGATGTAAGTGCCGACAAAAACATCCGTATCTTACCCCAACCAAAAACCGTGGGATTAATAAACCATGTTCGAGCAGCCTTGTCACCCACGCGGACATCCGCTTTTAAATCCGGAAATGCTGATGATCCCAAACAAACCAGTTACGATCTCAGGAAATCCATCAAAAACTGCAAAAAGAACAATACAAAAAACAAAGTTGAAGAACAATTCAAAACACCAACGATGCAAGAAGCATGTGGCAGGGCATCAATAACATCACAGATTTTTGTAAAGGGAATAAAAACCAGCTACTGCCTGTGAACATTGCCGCCTCTCTACCGGATGAGCTTAATAACGTTTTATGCTCGTTTCGAGGCTCACAACACCGCCCACACAGAGAGTGCTCTCCGCGGGCTGCTTTGCCAAGCAGAAGAGTGTGAGTGCACTCTCCGTCTCTGTCATGGATGTAACCTGATCCTTCCGACGGGTGAATATCCGCAAGGCTGCGGGTCCTGATGGCATCCCAGGCCCCCCCCCGTGTGCTCCGAGCATGCGCATTCACCAACTAGCCGGTTGTTTTTTTCACAGACAAATTTTCAACCTTTCCCTCAATCTCTGTCTGTGGTTCCCTCGTTGTGCTTCAAAAAAATCCACCATTGTGCCCATACCAAAGAAAAATAAAATCACATGCTTATTAAATGACTTGGAGGCCCGTTGCTCTCCCAACACACCCATCTTCATTTAAGTGTTTTGAGAGAACTCGTCAGAAGACACTACATCTGCTCTGCGCTGCCTGGCCTCCATTGGATCCGCTACAATTAGCATATCGTAGCAACCGTTCTAACAGACATGCTATTGCTTTCACCCCTACACACTGCTCTCCCCACCTGGAAAATAAGAACACCTATGTGAGAATGCTGCTGTTTGTGGACTACAGCTCAGCATTTAACACCATAGTGCCCTGCCACACTTGTTGCGAAGCTCCCGACTCTGGGACTCCTAAAAACAGATCTCTGTGCAGCTGGATCCTGGAACTTCCTGACAGGCAGAAGCAGGGTGGTCAAATGTGCAACAATACACTTCATCCATGCTGACCCTCAACACTGGTGCTCCTCAGGGCTGTGTCCTCAGCTCCACTCCTGTACTCCCTGTACACACATGACTGGTACAGCCACACCACAGCTCCAACGTCATCATCAAATTCGCTGATGACACAACGGTGTGATAGGCCTGATCACCGACAACGATTGAGACGGCCTACAGAGAGGAGGTGAGCACCCTGAAATTTAAATGGTGTCAGGGAGGAACCGTCTCTCACTCAACATCGACAAGACCAAGGAGCTGATGGTGGTGGATTTCAGGAGAAAAAGAGCAGAGAACACACACCCTCACATCGACAAGACAACCTGTGGAGCGGGTAAAACGCTTCAAGTTCCTCGGCGTTAACATCAGTGAAGATCTCACCTGGGTCTAAACACACTGATGCAGTGCTGAAGAAGGCACATCAACGCCTCTTCTTCCTGAGACGGTGGCTGGATGAAGTTTGAAATGAGCCCCAGCATCCTCAGATCATTCTACACCTGCACTATAGAGAGCATCCTGATGGGCTGCTTCACTGCCTGGTTTGGAAAGGGCACCACTGGCAACCGCAAAGCTCTGAAAATGGTCGTGCGAACTGGCAGCCACATTGTTGGAGGTGAGCTTTCCCTCCCTCCAGGGACATCTACACCAGCGGCAGTGTATAAGGAAATCCCGGGAGGATCATCAGTGACTCCAGCCATCCGTCCCACAGACTGCTCTCTCTGCTGCCCTCAGGAAGACATCTCTGCTCTCTCTGCTGCCCACACTAGCCGACTGAGGGAATAGCTTTTTCCCTCAGGCTATCAGACTAATGAACAGTCAGAACTAATACATCCTACAGCATACTCCCACATATGGTATGACACCACTGCACTTTACCTTCCAACAGTTCAATACTGGACTATACATACACACCTGCATTTTAATACAATAATCTACCTGCTACCACTGGATACCATCCGATGCACATCCATGACATTTCTGTGTCCAGTTTCACGTACACCTCTGTCGCACACCTTAGCATATTTTCATGCCTATATATGTTTACATAATGTAATGTCGACATAATGGTTACAGAAATAAGGTAGTGTAAATTCGTGTATTGTACGGTATGAGTATAATGTGTAGTGCTAACTGTATGTATGGTCCAATAGTACACTGTGTGTACGGTACTATATGTATGTGCATATTGCACATTTTCATCTGTTGAAGTCTGTTTGGTTATATGTAAATTGTTTCTGCAATTTCTGAAGCACGCTCCCAAGTATTTTCATGCACCAAGGCCACATGTGCTGTGGGATTTCATTCGCAGTGTTTCTGATTTATTTACACAATTGCAATGTGCTTACAGCTAGTATTAGTTTTAAATCGCAAATCAGCATCATATATACACGTGAGTAAGTGAAGTGACGTGTGGCCAAGTATGGTTACCCATACCCGGAATTTGTGCTCTGCATTTAACCCATCCATGTGCACACAACAGCAGTGATCACACACACACACCGTGAACTGCAGTGGGCAGCCAATGCTACGGCGCCTGGGGAGCAGTTGGCGATTCGGTGCCTTGCTCAAGGGTCTCATCTCAGTCTGGGGAGCAGTTGGCGATTCGGTGCCTGGACATTCACTCCACCGACCTACAATCCCTGCCGGTATGAGACTCAAACCTGCAAATTTTTGGTTACAAATCTGACTTTCTAACCATTAGGCCATTTAGTGATTCAACACACCCTTAATATACAGGTGTATCTCAATAAATTAAAATGTCATGGAAAAGTTAATTTATTTCAGTAATTCAACTCAAATTGTGAAACTCATGTATTAAATAAATTCAGTGCACACAGACTGAAGTAGTTTAAGTCTTTGGTTATTTTAATTGTGATGATTTTGGCTCACATTTAACAAAAACCCACCAATTCAAAAAACACAATGGACCAACACCAGCAGATGACATTGCACCCCAAATCATCACAGACTGTGGAAACTTAACACTGGACTTCAAGCAACTTGGGCTATGAGCTTCTCCACCCTTCCTCAGTGGTGGACGAAGTACACAAATCAAGTACTTGTGTAAAAGTACAGATACGTATAATAAAATATTACTCAAGTAAAAGTACTCCTTTTTCAATTTTACTCAAGTGAAAGTACAAAGGTACTTGATTTTTTTATGTACTTAAGTAAACAATTACCACAAGATAGATTTTGCAATTTTATATAGGCTACTTAATTAAATTTTACATTAGCACTTATTTTTATAATCCTACCAAGCCAAAATACCTGGGATTTTCCCAAAATAACCACTATATGGAGTCAGCGATATATTTATGCTTGTTGATATGGACTACGTTGACGAGAGTAATGTTCACTGTGAAGCTTACACAGTGATGTACCTGAGAGAAAACAGAGTTGACCATCTGATTTTCACCAGTAAGAAAAAAGTGTTTTAAAGTTTGTTGTTTTGCAGAAGATCACAGTTATATATGACATGAGAATAAGGCCTGAAGTTAGGAAGAACATTTTAAGGAAAATATAATTATATTTTCATAATGATTTTTCCTTCTCAAACCTTGTCTGTGGTGTAAAACACCCCTGGCCAAATGCCCCCAAGAAGACATCGCTCTCACTTTGATAATTACTGTAGCTACCATGTTCTGAACATCACAGCCTTTCTTTTTCTCTCAGATGTAATCTATCTAGGTGGTTGAATAAAAATAGTTGGACTTTATTTTTAAAAATTACCTCAACTTAGCACCAGCAAGCTTGTTAGCTAGACAGTTAGCATCAGCTAACAATATTTACCTATTTTCAGTATGGTTATAATTAAACATTCATATCTGTCTACTCGGCTAGTTAATCCAAACAATATAAAAAATTATACTGTTGATACACAATATAAAAACACATCACATAGGGCCAAATGTGTAGCATTTTAATACAACTGTTAACGTTACGACAGCGGGGAATTTGAACTTGCATAAGTTATTTTATTTAATCTGTGTTATTTTAATGTTATTATTTATTTATTTATTTTTATTTTTATTTTTTTTTTTTACCTAAAACATAGAGACACTGATTGATGTGTCTGCATCGTCTGCATACAAACATTTCAGTGGGCTTAAATAGATCACCCTTTACAGCAGATTTAGTTCACAAACTGACAGTTTTGACCTAAATATGATTTTCAGTTACAATAATTAATCCTAAATTTTGACATTAATAACTTAAATGTGAGCCAAAATCATCACAATTAAAATAAAAAAAGACTTAAACTACTTCCGTCTGTGTGGATTTAATTTATTTAATACATGAGTTTCACTATTTGAGTTGAATTACTGAAATAAATGAACTTTTCCACAACATTCTAATTTATTGAGATGCACATGTATTTACAGCTATTTACAAAAAAAAATACAATAAAAAAAAAATACAGAGATCAGTGCAAACCCATTGACATTAACAGTGAATAATTTCATTACACTGAACTAAGCTTGATCATTGATCAGATTCTGATTAAACATCAGTGTGTCATTATTGTTTATTTGTTTGGTGCTTTTCACAATCCATATGTTGTTTCAAAGCAGCTTTTAAGAAGATTGTGTCTTAATGTCTTAAAGTGTTCAAGATAACTCTGAAATAATCCCTTTCTCATGTTTGAGACACCACTGAATCAGGCTGATTTTGCATCTGATCTCCAGTCTTCAGAGGATTCATCTCTTGCGTTTCTCCTGTGCCCTGGTTCTTCTGTGATCTTTTGACTCGTATAGCTCTCACTTTGTTCTGTGTTTAGGACAAGACATGTCATTTAAATATAATTAATGTAACATCCTCATATTTTTGGATAACTATTTAGTAAAAAGTCACCTGGTCAGATAAATGTGTTTTTACGAATGACACTAACCTGACAAGACTTCAGACAGTTTGCGATATCTGTGAAATCAGAACAGAGAGAAAGACATTAGTGAATTTGTTTGAATCACATCACTCTCAGCTCAGTTAAATTAAAGAACTTGTTATTCACTTAGACCATTCCTGGGATATTTGATGTTTTGTGTGTGGTATTCAGCAGGGAGGCGGCTGTCGCATGATTTGTTAGATTTTTTTATTTTTTTTCATGGAAGCTTTGAATTAAAGTTTTATGTTTAAATTGTTTCGGTTCCTGCCTCCTCCTTCCCTTACTACTGGACTTGAATCTCTCTGAATGATTTTAAAGGGGTCATATGATGCTATTTCAAGTTTTCCTTTCTCTTTGGAGTGTTACAAGCTGTTCGTCCATAGATGAGATCCCTAAAGTTGCAAAGACTAAAGTCTCAAATCCAAAGAGATATTCTTTATAAAAGTTAAGACTCGTCCATGCCTTCCTAAAACGCCTCATTTAAACACGCCCCCACATATCTACAAAACTGTGTGGGGAAGATTTGCATAATACCGCCCAAATGTTCATGCAAAGAAAGAAGGCGTAACATCGATTCTCGCTGTTGTATTGTTGCTGCCTCCGCCACCATGTTGTGGAGATGCTGTGTGTTTTGTTGTGAAAGCGAAACTACTTTGTTTGGCCTTCCAAAAGAGGACACAACTAGAAATCAGTGGTTAATTTGTACTTCTTACAACACTGTTCCAGAACAGTTCCACCCAAATATTCAGATGTGAGCAGCACATTTTACGTAGGACTATTTCTTGATCCATGGAAAGTAGCCCACAATGCCGCCTACACACAAAAAGGCTGTTTCTATAAAGTGGGGCAATTCCAGCTTTACAAGGACAGTCTGGCGCTTCTGACTCACAGCCTGTAAGTACATTTACATATTTAAAGAATTTGCCACTGACGATTCAAACGCAAGTTTTGAGCAGTGTAGAGTAGCGCTTGTTGTTTGTTGTTTCTCCAATCACAGATGCAGACATGGGTTTTATATTTATGCAGCATATTTACAATGCAACGCCGTAAAAAGACAGTATAAGTCATTATAATTTTTAAATATGTGCCCACTGGATGCAACAAATGCCTCGTTTGTAGTGGGTTTTATTGGTTTTGTGTCATTGTGCTGGGACTCTGCATCACAGTACGGTAAGGGTGTAACATTTCGGCCACACGCTTGAGGTACAGAAAGGCATTGCATAGAGGAGAAACAATAATGTACACTATGTGGAAAATAAGTTATTTTTAAAACTGCATAAACACATTTCATTACACCAAATACACAAAATAATGTTCTTTTTAGCAACGTCCATACGCACCCGCTTAATGGTGACTTAGTGAATGAATCTCAGCATATGCTTGAATTCTAAGATTTCAGTCTTAAGGGGGCTCTGGGGGCATTTTTAAGTAACAGAGTAAATGTCAGGTTATTATTAGATAATTAGAGTGTGAGATAAATAAGGTCCAACTTATTTTCAGTATGGTTATAAATAAACATTCATATCTGTCTAACGTTACTTGGCTAGTTAATCCAAACAATATAAACATTTATACTGTTGATAAACAATTAAAACTGTTAACTTTACGGCAGCGGGGATTTGAACGCAAAGCATTAGTTATTTTATTTAATCTACTGTAAGCACTTTATTTAATTTAAATAATTTTGTATTTATGTGTTTTTTTTTATGCATTGTTTCGTTTTTTTGGGTTTAAATGGTTGATGTTTTTGAATTATTGATTTTCAGTGGGCTTAAATAGATCACTGTTAAATATGGTTTTTCATTTACAATAATTAATCCTAAAATTCGACATTAGTAACTTACTTTTATCAGCATCAGTCGCGTGCACGCTCACAAGATCTCCCGGTTCTTATTTATGGATTCAGTTCACTGGAGACTCGCACTAAACGGTTCATTTGAATCAGTGAGTTGTCGAGAACAGCTGCAATCGGATCATTCTAATTCCTATGGAGTCAATAAAATGCCGCATATATACGAAAAAAAAAAAAAAAAAAAAAAAAAAAAAAAGTTTTACAAAAGAAAATAAAGTTTTGTAAACGAAAGTATATGTAACAAATGTATATGTGTATTAGCAGCGTTTGCTCAAGTTAAAGAAGTTCTTAACATGAACATCTGCTGTTTATTTCTCTCAATGTGCACACTTTTATAGCATTCAGATGTGTATTTTTTCATTTGGTTAACTATTAACAAATGAACAGTGTTTGTTTAAAATCTCTTAACCTGTGGGAGGACGCCAGCGCACAGAAGCGTTCTTTGTTTACATTAGTTCAGACTTACTGCTAGTTTTAACGATGCTTTTGGGAAACGCAGCCCTGAAGAGTTTTGTAAATAATAGTCTATAGCCTACTGTAAATACCCAACATACCAATAAAGCTTTGATTATGCTATATGAAAGGAATTTTTACTGGAACTTTAGAGGATGAATTTATGAAGAGTTTTGTAAATAATAGTCTATAGCCTATAAATACTACAATTATAAATTAATAATTCGCTAGTTTCATTTGTAAATGAAAACACTAATTTATCACAGAACGTTAATTAATTCAATTCAATTCAATTCAAGTTTATTTGTATAGCGCTTTTTACGATACAAATCATTGCAAAGCAACTTTACAGAAAATTAAGTTTATACAATATTTAGTAGTAGCTTATCAGTGCTGACTGTCAGTTTATGTGCATACGGCAGAAATGTTCGGAAAAATCAATAAAAGATATAAAAAAAAACAGACGATTAACACTATTAACAGCAATTTTGCAATCAAACTTATAGCAAAATGTGGTAGTTCTGCATGTTGTCTCTGGGTTAGCATCATCTGAGTTCCTCTAAGGGGTTGACATCATCTCTTCTCAGGTGTTCTGGATCCAGACTGGAGCTTGTGTAAATCCTATCCCGTGGCAAAACAAAGAAACAAATAGAGACATAATTAGCGTAGCTGCTGTTCCAGCCAAGTAAAATTAATTAGTTTAGCCCAAGCTAAAGAATAATAATGTGCATTTGATCAGATATAACTGCAGTCCAAAATTATGAGATGCATTATTTGAATGCTTGGCCAAAGAGGTGTGTTTTTAATCTAGATTTAAACAGAGAAAGTGTGTCTGAACCCCTGTAAAATCGGGGTAATATGATCATATTTTCTTGACCTGGTAAGGACTCTAGCCGTGCATTTTGGACTACCTGTAGCTTGTTTATTGAGGATGCAGGACAACCACCTAGCAGTGCATTACAATAGTCCAGTCTAGAGGTCATGAATGCATGAACTAGCTTTTTTTCTGCATCAGAAACAGGTAACATGTTTCTCAGAGGCTTGGCAATGTTTCAAGATGGAAGAATGCTGTTTTTGTAACATGGGAAATATGATTTTCAAAAGACAATTTACTGTCTAATATAACACCCAGATTTTTGACAGTAGAGGAAGTAACAGTACATCCGCCTAATTGCAAATTGTAATCTACTTAGATTCTGTGTAATGTTTTTGGTCCAATAAGTAATACTCTCTGTCTTATCTGAATTTAATAGGAGAAAATTATTGGTCATCCAATCTTATCACATTTTTAACACACTCTGTTAGCTTAGATAATTTAGAAGTTTCATTTGGTCTCGTTGAGATATATAGTTGAGTATCATCAGCATAACAGTGGAAACTAATCCCGTATTTTCTAATGATATTACCAAGGGGCAACATGTATATTGAAAAATAGCAGAGGACCTAGGACAGATCCTTGTGGCACTCTATATTTTACTGGTGATAAATGAGATGACTCCCCATTTAAATAAACAAAGTGGTAGCGATCGGACAGGTAGGATCTAAACCATTTTAAAGCCTGCCCTTGGATACCTGTATAGTTTTGTAGCGATCGGACAAGTAATTGCGTGATCTATAGTGTCGAACGCAGCACTAAGATCAAGTAAAACTAGCAATGAGATGCAGCCTTGGTCTGACGCAAGAAGAAAGTCATTTGTAATTTTAACAAGTGCAGTTTCTGTGCTATGATGGGGCCTGAAACCCGACTGAAATTCTTCATAGAGATCATTTTTTTGCAGGACGGAGCACAATTGAGCAGACAACTTTTTCTAAAATTTTAGACATAAATGGAATATTTGAAATGGGTCTGTAATTTGCCAGTTCACTAGGATCTAGTTGTGGTTTCTTAATAAGAGGCTTAATAACAGCCAGTTTGAATGGTTTTGGGATGCGACCTAAAGATAACGACGAGTTAAGCGGTTCTTCTGCTACAGGTAACAACTCTTTCAGTAATTTAGTGGGTACAGGATCTAATAAACATGTTGTTGGTTTAGACGCAGTGATAAGTTTATTTAGCTCTTCCTGTCCTATAGTTGTAAAGCACTGCAGTTTATCTTTGGGTGTGATGGATGAAACTGAAGTATTAAGACGCTGTAGAATCTACATGTGTTATTGTATTTCTGATGTTATCTATTTTATCAGTGAAGAAATTCATAAAGTCATTACTATTTAACTGTGAGGGAATATTTAGATCAGGTGGCGTCTGGTTTATTTGTTAATCTAGTCACTGTGCTAAATAAAAACCTTGGATTGTTTTGGTTGTTTTCTGTGAGTTTGTGGATATGCTTGGCCCTGGCAGTTTTTAGGGCCTGTCTATAGCTAGACATACTGTTTTTTTTCCACGCAATTCTAAAACTTCCAAGTTAGTTTTTCTCCATTTGCGCTCAAGACTACGAGTTTCTTTCTTGAGAGAGAGTGGGTACTACTGTTGTACCACGGCACAGTATGTTTTTCTCTAACCTTTTTTAATTTGATGGGGGCAACAGCTTTTAATGTATTAGAGAAGATAGTGCCCATGTTGCCAATCATTTCGTCTATTTCATGTGTATTTATGGGAACACAGAGCAGTTGAGATAAATCAGGCAGGTTATTTCTATGAATCTGTCTTTGGTAGCTGGAACAATAGTTCTGCCGGACGATAACGCTTGTGAAGCCATATAGTTATTATCATCAATGCATGAGAATGCACGATACAAGGAAATGGTCAGTAACATCATCACTTTGAGGTGCGATATCTATATCAGTAAGATCGATTCCATGCGATATAATTAAATCTAAGCGTTATGATTAAAAGCGATGAGTGGGCCCGGTGACATTTTGCTTTACTCCAAAAACAGTTTAATAAGTCCAGTAAACACAAGTCCTAATGCATCATTTGTATTATCAAGCGTGAATGTTAAAATCTCCGAAAATTAGCGCTTCATCAGCAGTTACCAACAGGTCTGAGAGGAAATCTCCAAATTCTTTTTTAGAATTCTGTATACTGACCCGGTGGTCTATACACAGTAGCCAGAGCAAGAGATCTGATAGATTTCTTTTTGCATATCTGACAGTGTAACATTAAGCAAAAGTATTTCAAATGATTTTTTCTGGGTAACATTAAGGTAAGAAATACATGAATTAAAAGGGGAAATAAAGCATAACAATAAATATAGCCCTAATTAATATAATATTAATATCAATTATTATATCACGGTTAGCCTATATGAATGAATGAATAAATGAATGATGCATTTATATAATCGTGGGTGGGGGAGTGGTCTCTCTTCTCAACCACCAGCAGTGTGCAGGATCTACTTGGATATATTATATATAATGATAAATAATAGCTTTATATGCTCATATGTTACTTAAAAAGACACGATCAACGGACTGTGGGATGGATAAAAAATATTTTATCAATCTCTGATAATCTCAGGTTGCTATGGTCACACGGGTTTTGTTTATTCGGCTTAAGCTCGTGGCCCACGACGTTATCCAGGTCCCACGAATTAATATCTCATGGCCGACGACAAAACTAAACCAAAAAGACCGAGCTTCATTTTTTTTTTTTTTTTATCTTACAATGACAGTCATTTGTTAATTTATGCCAAAGAGTTATGTAAAAAGAAAAGCGAAGTAGGTCGATATGAAACTTGAGTCGTAGACCTCTTTAAATGAACACTGTTAATACACAGGCAGTTAACCAAATGAAACAATACACATTTTAGTTTGCACATTGAGAGAAATAAACAGCAGATGTTCATGTTAAGAACTTCAACGAGCAAGCGCCTGCTAATACACATATACATTTGTTAATAAAGTTCATAAAACGAAAACATGCGTGTTTTAATGCTGTTGAATAAAAAGAAATGATCCACTCGCCAGGAAAACGGCATCCTGAAAGCTAAAACTAGACTGACACGCATAAAATAAAAGCGCGTTGCAAATAAATTAATAGATATGACCATGCAAAATATGTATTGCAAAATCATTGCTTTTCAGCTGTTTCATTTATGTTTTTGCCATTCTTTATTTTTTGTTTACCCAAAATTTCATTTTTTCTCCGCAATACTTTATTTTTATTTCGCGATTCTTTATTTTTTGTTTGCAAAAAAGCAAAAATTATTTTCCTCAATACTTTAATTTTTGTTTGCAAAACTTTATTTTTTTGCATATATATGCGGCATTATATTGACTCCATAAATTCCTGACTGAATCGATGGTGCGATTTGCGAACCGATTTAAAAGGTTCATTGAAAAGAATCAGTTCGTTCATGAATCAGACACCGCTTCTGCATGTCCAGACACATGATGATATATTATAAGGATAGTAACTATATGTTTTTTTTTATGAAATGTAGTGAAGTAAAAAGTACGATCTTATGCTTTGGAATGTAGTAAAAGTAAAATTAAAAAGTTACTAAAAATAAAACTACTCAGTAAAGTACAGATACGCTTAAAATGTACTTAAGTGATAGTAGTAAGTAAGGCTACTCCGTTACTGACCACCACTGGTAGTCAGTGTATTCTTCTCCGAGGAATGAGGCTCAATTTAAATGTGGATAACTAACTTGATGCCCGTTAAGCTAGCAGTAATAAAGTAATAAAAAATAATAATAAATAACAGAAAGATGGGTAGAAACTGTTCTTTGAAATGTATTACAGTTACCCCAGCGTTAATAATGTATGCCAGTTGAATATATGCAGTATAAGCATTAGCGTTAGGCCTACTACAAGTAGCATTAGGCCTATACTATTAGCTTAAACCATCACTATCTACAGTACCATTATGCCAGGTTTAAATTGTTGGTGATATTATTTTACAGTTGATGGAGGGTTCCAGACTTGTTCTGACTACAGTTTGTTTGGTCGCACTAAGTTAGTGATTAATTACATTTATGGGAACCTGCAGAGACAGTGTTGTTCATTTCAACTGCGCCGCATGGACCATTTAACTTGTCGGTCCAGTATGTAGCGCAACAGCAGCTCAGACCAGCTTAGTCCAGTGAGAAGCACTGTTTAAACAGGGTAAAAAAGATCGACTGTATTGAAACTTTTTCAATATATCTAAATATAAAAATGTGCAGAGGGTTAAGCTTGTGATGTTGTTGGCTGCACACTAAGGTATTCCTTAGTACTTGTTTTGCGTAATGTTACCAGAAAACCTGTCATGTCCAGTGTTCTGCATGGCTTGCAGTGCTCAAGTGAAAATACTGAGTGTTAAATAATAAAATGATGTTAAAATGTGTGTTCTTATCATTCTGTTGATAAAATCCCGCAGACTTTGCTAGTTGGGAGCTGTATATACACATAATGCGCTCATCTGATTTCGAAATGCAGCTAACCTCATGTCAGCGTTCATGTCTATCTTTCCCTCTCATTAGAAACTGACAGGTTTACTGCCAGAAGGCGGTCACCTTGACACTCCGAAAGTGATGAAACTATGGCGCTATGTACTTTTTTAAAACCATTTTCATAGGTTTCACGTTATATTGTTCCCTCGGAAAAATATGTAAATGCACATGCCCAGTAGCCGCAAATGTATCCCTTCTAGCCTTAATTAAAAATCAGACAGAAGAGTAGATTAACTTTGGTGGACTTGCACTTGAAAAATGGTGTGTTCCGCGGTTGAAATAAAACACTTTCTTATGTTTATTCATGTTCATCTCGTGCTTTAAGTAAATATGAAAAGATGATCCATTCATGTATTTGAACTGAGGCAATACAGTGATCTGTCACGACACATTGAAGAGCCACAAAGCGGTATTTAATGTTTGAATTTCTTTAAAAATTAAACAATTTAAAAGCTGGGGGTCCTGAGACCTTGTTTCATATAAGAAGAAGTTTTTTCTTTTGTTGGTGTGTTTGTCAGTTTCTTTTCTCTGAATGTTTTTTTTCACTGATGAGAAACATGAGTGTAGGGGGGAGAGGCGGTTTGTTTGTTGTTCATGGTAACTTAACTAAGAAGGCAGGTCTTTGTTAAATTTAAAACCTTGTTATTCACTGGATTTTCTGTAAGGAAAAAAAACTGCAACAGTGGAATCTTCTAGTTAATTGAAACATTTCAAGGTAAGTAAACTATTTAAATTAGTGATACATGTACACTACCAGTCAAAAGTTTTTGGACAGTAAGGTTTTTAAATCTGTTTTCAAAAGAAATTATCTTCTCTGCTCTCCACCAAGCCTGCATTTATTTGATCCAAAGAGGTACAGCAAAAGCTGGAAATATTGTGAAATATTTTTTACTATTTAAAATAACTGCTTTTTTGTATTCTTTCGAGGAGTAATCACATGATCTTTTTCAGAAATAGTTCTAATATGCTGATTTTCTGTTCAAGAAACTATTATTATTATTAGTTTCAATATTTAAAACAGTTGAATAATTATTATTATTATTATTAATAATATTACTATTAATTTATTTTTTATTTTTTTAAGGATTCTTTGATGAATAGATCAGCATTTATCTGAAATCTGAAATAAAACAATTATAAACTATATGCATTTTAAAGCTTGGAGTCAGTATTTATTTATTTATTTAATTTATTATTTTTATTTTATTTGTACATTTTGGGGGGGGCGTTAATGCTTTGTTTTGTGACATTAAAAATTATATCTGAAGGATCATGTGACTGGAAGTAATCTTGCTAAATTGTCAAGTGCAGATGTGGCCGAACTTGAACCGCCAGAGCCACTGCACAAGATGGCCGCTAGCCCAGAGCCACTGCACAAAATGGCCACTGGCCAGAGCCACTGCACAAGATGGCTGCCAGCCCAGACCACACTGCCATAAGATGGCCAGCCAGCCCAGGAGCCGGCTCACCGCATCGCCCTCTAGAGGAAGGTCGGGTCATGGCACTTCCTCCAGAAATGGCAGCCACAGCTGACCTTCCAGAGTCACGTCAAGTCACTGTTCCTGAACTTTTTCCCCTGTCTGTGGTAGCCCTGGCAATGGGGATTGCTTTATGGAGTGTTTGGGCTGCATACACCACCACTGAGACTCGTGAGACAGCGGCACCTATGATGTTTCCAGGAGGTGGCAGCTGATACTGCTGTAAGAACCTCCAGAATTGGCTGACAATGGCTACCAGAACCTCCAGGGGTGTCAGTTGCACCAGCCCTCTGAACTCCACTGCCTGTCTCCTGTCGGCCATGGGAGGCCATCCACCCGAACTCTGACTGTCTGTCGCTGGCTGGAGTCGCCCTCACGAACTCACTGCCATGCTATCCGCGGCCATGGAGGCCGTACATCAGCTACTTTCATGCTGTCACAGCTGCAGAGGCAGCCTCTGACTTCCTGCCTGTCCGGCTATGGAAGCCGTCTGTGAAACTTCGTCCCCCCTGTCATGGCTATGAAGACCGTCCATAAGCTCTCCTTCTGTCCTGTATCCGCATTTGTGGGCTGTATACTGAACTCTCGTTTACTCCTGTCATCTATGGGGGACATCCTGCTGAACTCTCTGCCTGCCCTGTCGGCTATAGGCCGTTTGTGAACTTTCTACCCGCCTTATCCTTGGCCCGCAGTCCATGTTAATCTGTTTATGTTCTCTGTTTCAGTCCTGCCTAACCAGACTTGCTATCCTGTGCCATCGACTCCACTGTGGTGATTACTCTACTCCGCCCCAGTGACTTCTGTCCCATCTGCTCGGCTGTGAGGTGGTCCTCTTCGTTCACCCCTGGTGGGCTGTCTCGTCCCATCTATCGGCTGTGGTGAGTCCTCTGAATGCGGCTAATGTCCGCGATCGTCAGCCTGGAGCGCCCATGAACTCCATTTTCCTATAATCCCGCGTCTAGTGGGCTAATCACCGCCCAGGTGTCTCTATCACTACTCCCCTATATATACTGATGTCTTGTTTAGCCCAGTTTGACATTTCCGAGCGGTTTCCTTGTGTTTGTTCCCTACGTAATTTTATCTTGGATTGTTTATACCGCTTCTGTGGATTCTCAAGTTACTTCCTGGCCCAACCTCTGCCTGGTATTGTTTTGCAGATTCTGGATATCCTTTGACGCCTGCCATGACTGCGTTCTCTGATTACTGCCCTGTCTGACCATTCCTAAATAAATCTACTGCAAATGGATCGAGACGTCGGGGCATCTGGCAGTACTTTTCATTGTTTTTACATTCCCAGATATAT